>NW_012192661.1:17281-38239 GCF_000956335.1 Plasmodium fragile | reverse complement strand
GGCTTTTTTTCCTCCTGTTTGAGAGCTCCTTCAACAGGACCTCTAAAAAAATGGGGACTTATAAAAGGACCTCCCCTGTTGTGTGAAAGAGGACTGACGGCGCTATCACCAGAATTGACGTTAATGCAGGTGATACGCGCAAATTAGTGGCAAATAAGAATAATAAAGAAGCTGTACATGTAAAGGGGTATGTCTAATTTGTTCTTCTATACTTATATGCGTATGGAGGTATAATTGGTAATATTTTAAATTAGTGAAGTAACCACATGTTCCTCCTGCTCAACAGGGAGGGGTGGATGTCGGGGGGGAAAAAGAAATGGGAAATGAAAGGAAGCTGGAGGAAATGAACACCAATGGAAGTAAATAGAATCTTAGATGAATTCTGCATACAGATACAAAAGACGTTATTATATTTCCCTTTTATAACAATCTGTTTAAAAAAAAAATATGCCACCCGTGGTAAACAGAGTTTATATTTAAATATTCCGGGGAGGCCAAGCAAAAAATATATATTTTTTTGACACATTTTCATGACATACATTTTGCAAACCATTGCTTTTTTTTTAGAGCCATTATGGCTGCCCTGTTTGTTGTTAAGAGAAAAACCAGGTGGTGCATCGCCATTGCGCTTTTTCGATTAATGACGTTATGGCCGTTCCTTCCCACAATATGAACGTGCAAATGTGCACATATTGTACATGTGATACGAAAATTGCACATCACTCTTCCATGTGGAGCATCCATGGGTGCGTATTGATGGTGTGACCCTCATAGGGGATTTTGCTGTGTGCGCATTCAATTTAGCGTTAGTGCTACATCTTTTAAAATATGAAACCAGTCAGTGTTTAGCTTAATTCACGTATTTGTATTTGCATGGCCATTGGTCGCTATTTTTGTAACGTGGTATACGTACGTGGGCAAACACGTGTACAAAATTTGCTACACCGCACAGGACACTTTTGGTTTCGTACAACATGTGCCTTTCTCTTCCTTGTTCTAATAATACGTACCGCCTTAATGACAAACACGTTTGAAGCTGCACAAAGAATTTGAATAAATGCGGCAACAACAAAATGAATGACATAGAAAAAAGAAGTATCATGTGGGGAACATCATTTAACCAAAATAAAAGGGTCCAGGTGAAAAAAAAAAAAAAAAAAAAAAAAAAAAAAAAAGATAACAACAAGGAAAGCCTGCTTTTGCTCTATACATCTTAAAAATAATTTTGCGTTTACTAATTTTATGATGTCATCCTTTGGCATATCATATGTGGAACTGTTATTATTTTCTCCGCCATGTAGCGAACATTTTTGTCCTGTTTTATATTCCCCATTTTTTTTTTTTTGTTTTGCCTATAAGAGCGGTAAGCAAAAAAAGTTGCAGCAGCGGTAGTGCTACATGTGCCGTGTGGGTATAAATATGACGTGCCAAAAAAGTATGCATAAGCAAATACGCTTATGTATCGTGTATAATATATGGTATAATGGGTTAAGTTTACGAGCGCAAATTATCCGCATAAGGAATGTATATTATTTATGTTTGTATGGAATACCGCATATAGTGACGCAGTTTAAATGGCCATATAAAATAATGCGCTAGCAAATGTAAATGTTATTTTACCGTTTAAAATCTTTATTTTATTTTTTTTTCCTTAAATGTTCTCATTTAATGTACAAGATATTATTTTTTCTTTTTTTCTTTTTTTTTTTTTTTTTACCGACGCATAAAATAATCTGTTTAGGTTAGGTAATTTCTTTTTCTTTTTTTTTCACCTTTCCATTTTTCCATTTTTCCACTTTTTCACGTTTTTTTTTTTTTTTTTTTTTTTTCCATAAATTTTTAAAATTCAATTATATATATTTTTACTTTGTGAACAGGCAAAATATGCGTACCCTCGCCCTACCTTGTTGTGAAGAGGAAATTTTTTTGAAAATGGGTAATTGGTGAATTTTTTTTTTTTAAGAGTAACGTTTTGAACGAGTTTTAAAATATGTAAGTGTGACATGAAGGTACCATATGTACGCGCCATCATCTTTATGTACGCCATGTATATAACAACCTGTTCGCGCGATTCGGTACACATGCTGCGTGTATACCTTTACGCGCGATGAGTAAAAAATTAAAAGAACCAAAGAGGGAAGCATAATTTCGTCTAGACGCATAATGTACCGTGCGCCGCACCTGCGCGCTTCATGTATGTAGTTAACACGCATATGTACGTGTTACGCTAATGTATGTGTTTTGTATACTTGCTCCTATGCACATTTTAACGCGTACGATGTAGTATGTGTATTTGCAACCAGGACAGCCTAATATGTGAGTACTGCAATGTGCTATATGTATGCGTATATATATTTGTGCATGCGTACTCAATGTTTGGGAGAAAGGTGTCCGAGGGGAAAACAAACAAGGACAACAGGAAACACATGACGTTTTTGTGTTAATTCAAAAGCGTAGGTGTTGTGCTGGGAAGTGTTTTCTTTTCCCCCATTTGTCATTTGTTATTTTGCCATTTTTTTTATTTGGCAACTTTGTTACTTTGCCGTTTCATCACATTACCGCTTCACCACTTTGCCGCTTCGCCACTTTGCCTTTTTCCTGCCCCCGTTATTTCCCTCCTTTTCCCCCCCTTTTTTGGTATTTTCATTTTTTTTTAATTTTTTGCGTAACAAGGCTACACGGTTGTTATACACCGTCGTTACGTGAAGTTTTTTTTGTTGTGACTTTTAACAAGCACAAAAAGGAGAAGTATATAATTGGCAAGCGCACAGGTGCCAAGCAACAGTCTTATATATACATATCGACCATTTACGCAACGACAAAATGGAAAACAACAAATCTGGAGAAAATGCAAAAACTTTTCTGGAGTCCAAGGATAAGAGAGGGAAAAAGGATGACGATGATGACGACGATGATAAAAAAAAGAAACCGGATAAGGACAAGCAAAACGGAAATCATAAAAGTAGCGGTGGAACTGAAAACGGTAGGGGCCAGACGAATGGTGGAGGCAAAAATAATGATAAAAACGGCGACACAAAAGGAGGTGGAGCCGCGGAAAATTCCAATCTCAATAATGATTCTGCCCCTCCGATAGATTCCAACGCCCCGAAAAGCCCCAACGTTACGAAGAAGAAGGAGCGCAAAAGCAACAGCATTTTGCTGAGCGATACCAGCGCTAAGCGCTCGAAGGACAAGGGGGACAATGCGCACCACAAGCATGGGAATGCGGATACTGCGGAGAGGAAAAAAAAAGAAGCAAAAAGTGTGAAATATGCGAAAGATGGGGAAAAGGCGAAACATCAACATGGAGAGGAAGAAGAGGAAGATGAGGATGATGACGATGATGATGAGGAGGAGGACAGTGAAGAAAGTGACTCTGAAGAAGAAGAGGATGACGACGACGATGATGATGACGAAGAAAAAAGAAAAAATAATGACATTAATAAGGAACAGTCTAGAAAAAAAGAACAACATGAACCATTTGAACTACTCAATCTAGACAGCAGCAAGACAATCCAATTTTACACTTTACTAAGTGGTAAACATAAAGAAAAAGATGATAACAGTAGCAGTTCAAGGACAGAAAGATACCGACGTACCAATTTAAAGAAGGAAAAAAAATTAAAAATGAGTCATACGTATGAAGAGTTCCTATGGGATCATCATGATTACACCTTGTTAAAAGTAAATTATAAAATTAACAAAAAAAGTCATTACGATAAGTCGAAAAAAAGAGCACACATGCCCATATTCATAGGAGAAAAAAAGGAACGTACTTTAAACAAGAGCAGTATCTGTACAGATAATGCAAAGTTTTTAAATTTCTTAAAGGATAATGAAAAGAATGCCTATTATTATAACAATCGAAAACGATACGAGAGTAGAAGAAGAAAGCAAATAAAAACTAATATAAAAATAAAAGAAAAAAGTGAAACCAAAGAAACGTTAGACAATTATATAATAAATGTGAATGAGAAGAATAAGTATAATGAAATAATGTCCAGCGAAAATATAGATAAATTCACAATGCCGCAGAAGCAGTATCCTGCTACCAAAGAAACAGATGAGGCGTACGTGAGTGAATTACAAGATGCTGAACAGAAGGAAGAAATGAAGGAAGAAGAACGCCAAAAGAATTACGCAAGTACCGTTGAAGAGGAAAAAAAAATTATAAAAGAAAAAAGCAAAGTTAAATCTTGCTTACGGTGTAACCGAAGATTTTTTATATTTCCACAAAAAACGTTAAGAAGAAGAAAGGAAAAAATTATTATTTTTTTAAATCATAATTATTCTGCGCGTGAAAATGGACAATTTAATGACCATTTTTACAAAACCATTCATAAAAATGATTTGGATAATTTAGAAGAAGAAAGAATTTACATTGACAATGATAACGAAAATACAATAAAAAAAATTATCTATAGAATATTTCCACAGTTTTCCATTTTCAGTTTAATCCTCTTCGTTACTTTCATCCAATGGGTAATATTCATTCTCCTTATATCCATCAAATCTGATTTTACCTTAACCCCATCAAGTAAGATCATTTTTGAAGAGGAAATATGCGAGGCCGTTTTCCCCATATCCCGTCCAGTTTGTGCGCAGTGCGTTCTTCCAATCAATCAGGATGCGCAAAAATGCGTGCGTATTAACACCCACCAGCATGTAATAATTTTTTCTTTCTTTCCCCCTCCCCCCCTCCTGTGCAGATGATTCGTTAAAAAATTTTGGAAGCAATTTCCCACACAATATTTTCAAGAAGGCCGAATTTTATCGCCTTTTCACAGCACTATTTTTACATTCGAATTTTAACCACATTTGTGCAAATACATATGTTCAGTTAACCGTCGGATTCTTGTTAGAATATTTGTATGGGACATATGTTGTTTTTTTAGTATACGTTTTTACAGGTAAGGGCGTGTGAGGGGACGTTGGAGCATTATTTGGCTGTGGAAAAAAAGGAATTTTTCTCATGGCCATTGTGTGTGGACGAGCATGTATTTATATAATTATACTGTACACACGCTTGTCGAAACACATTTTTTGCAAAATTTACCTTTTCTTCCTCCCCTTTTTTTTTGTAGGCATTTATGGAATAATTTTATCCTCCCCCTTAACGTACTGCTACTCGACCACCGAAAGCAGTAGCAGCTCCTCAGGAATTATTGGAATTTTTTTTTCAGAAATTTTAATGATGACAAATTTTAATGTGGATAAAATTAGCATTAGTGTGCATTTATTTTGTTTTTTCCTCCTCCTCCTATTTCTTAAATTTTCTTTAAACACCGTCAGTATTAATATATACAGCCACTTTTTTGGTTTCCTTGGAGGTAGGCATTTTGACGGGGTTCCCACGTTGAGCTGTGTATGTTTTAGCTCCCCTGTTGGGAAGCACGCCGCTTGTTTTGCACACAACACGCTTAACATTTAACGCGTCACACATTTACTCTCCACACCACGTGTACCTCCCCCCCTTGTGCAGGCTTTTTAATCGGCATAATTTTAAAGCGTAACCAACTGAAGTACTTTCTGAAAAATAATTTACTAATTCAAATATTGTCCCTGGTGTTCCTAATAGTAAGTTTAGCGGCTGCTATTTTTATATCAACGTATGTCGTACAGTATTGTCCAAATTAAATTTTCGAACAAATTAATTTCAATCAACATAATTAAGAAGAAAGTAAAACCCAAAAATAAAAAAACAAAAAAAAAAAAATGAAACAGAATGGAACAAAATGACTGTAAAAATGAAATTTAAGAAAACGTGACAAACGGGAAGATGCAAGACATGGATCGTAAGCGACAGGTTATGTGTGTGCAATTTTTCTGTAAACCTTTTTTTTATCGAGACCCCTTCCCCTCTCCCTCTTCTTTTTCTTTTTATCATAAGTGCGCCAACTTTTTTAAATGCCGTGTTATTTTTTAATTGACCTTTTCGATTTAATTCTTCTGTATTTTTTTTTTGCCCCCAATGTGTACATTATATGTATATACATATATATATTTGCACATCATAAGGTACATATTTTTTTGTTCCTTTTTTTTTTTTTTTTTTGTTGAAAGGAAAAGATATTTTTGTCTTTATTATTATTCTTTTTGCTCCCCCCCATTAGATTAAAAAATTAACAATGTGCCTTTTTTATGCCTTCCTGAATAGAATATGCTTTAATGTAAACTCCTTATTTGTATCTTTGGTATTTAAAATAATGATTATTTATTTATCAACCTTTTTTGTTTTAACTTTGCAATCGTTTGCAAGGAGAAATTTGTAACCATGATACAGGTGCAATGAGGCACTACATGATTCATATGCCCCATTTTGCTTACTCAACATTTGCCTCATTTACTACACTGTTAAATTGACGTTAATGGCTTTGTAAAGAATTACGCAAGCACAGGATCAATGTAACTTCTTTTCCTTCTTGTGAACAGAATAGATCAGTTTCCCTTGTGAAGAAAATGTGTTGTAACATAATTTTCTTTAAATGATACCCTTTACGATGAAGCTTGTGCTGTTTTTTTTTTTTTTTTTTTTTCTTTACTTCTTATTTGCCTGTTATCGAATGGAAAGGTTTCTTTGTTCTTGCGCACGTTGGAACGAAGTGAAACTTTCTTGCAGCTCATGCAGAACAGGATCGATAAATAATGCAACACACCTATGGGTTAGCCAACCTCACTACAAGCAGGTGTCTTGCCAATTGAGTTTTAACAAAACAATCAAATGTGATAAAAATTAAGTAAAAGGAGTGATACCTAAGGTGGGTGTAGTAAAAGTGTTATGTAGCATTCTCGGTACACATTTCGTTAACTTTATTTTTTACCTTTTAAATGGAAAGTTCGGATCTTTTTGCGGGATGCTCACGTGCCAGTGGAGGGAGGGCATGATGGACTGTGCCCTTGTTACACGACTGTGCAATGTAGGACAATTTAATTTGTCTAACGAGGTACACGTAAATATATCTACACGAGTGCGTAGAAGGTAAAAAAGGGGCAGCATGCCCACGCGGTTCATTTCCCTCGATGCGGGGCGGATGTAACGATGGGAACAAAATGTATTGGCCACACCTTTGGTGAATTCGTGCGCCTAATGGATGCACATATGCCTAATAAGTATATATACATTTCTAACCCGTTTGTGGGAAAACGAAACAAGACGAAGTGAATGCTAAAGAATGAACCAACAGCACCATTGCGCGGTGAACATATGAATACATATACATACCTTGGTGTATACATCCACGGGCGTCCATTAAGCATATGACATATGCATTCCACATGTGTAACTGTTAATCTCGTGTGTTTCATGTTTTTATCATTCTAAGACCTCCCCTCCTCCAGAATTGTTTTCTTCACATGCACATTTCCAAATGGATATTTTTGCAACTTGGCAGTAAATCATTGTATTTTTCACCTTTGATTGATGAATGCATATTCGCTAGCTTGTGAACAGCTTGGCCCAAGTTTATGGAAATTTTTTTTTTTTTTTTTTTTCTTCCCATTTTGGCGCAACGCTTGTTCATCGTTTTTGCTAAGAAATAGTAGCTTGGTTTAGTTATTTTTTTTTTTTTTTGGTACCCGCTTAAATTGTTCCTTTAGCTATTTTTGAGTTCCTGTGCAACATGGCATGGTTCGGCATGACACGCTCTGCTGCGATACGATATACAGTATGGAATGGAACAATATATGGGGCTGCTTTATTTTTAATTTAATTTTTTTTTTTTTTTTTTGTTTACCTCTGAAGAGGCCGGGCGTTCATTACAACCTTTTTATAATGTGAAAAAAATTACGCTCATGACTTATGCGCATTTTTCGGTTTACCTTAGAAAATAGGATCTTGCCCCTCATATCATATTATGCATATATTTCACAGCTGATATTTTATTTGGAAGCTTTCCCCATTCCACAAAAGGACCTGTGCAATTATGAGTTCTGTTCTAACATGGAAATATAATATGCAAAAGTTCACTTTTGGAAGACAATATTTTTGTATGATATAAAATTTGTTGGGGAGATTTACTTTTTTTTTCGTTCGATGCTAGTAAGGGAAGCGAGCTGCGCTCATGGCCTAAATTGAACCAAAGAGAGAATTCATAAATGTATGCACACGTACATTTACGCATATACTTACTTACGTGCCAAGGAAAGGATACTTGAATGTACCATGTAACACAGAGTGATGCATGAACAGGACGTAGGGACACTTATACCTATCGAGTGAATCAAGGGGGTTAAGGACGCACACGAAGGCAGTTCTCAAAGCCGCAGACAGATTATCAACGCATCATCCCTCCCCCCCTGCGGCACGTGCAGACGGACATATGTAAGCACAGAAACAAAGTAGCAACCACCCATGAACCCATTTTGCACTTAATATTTAGTAAATAAAATGTTTATTATAAAAAGTAATATACCTAGTGATAACACGTTGGACACGAACGCAAAAAAAGAGCACACCAAAATAAACAAATTTTTAATCATACTGATTGTCATACTTAATGTGTTAAGCCTTATCTTTACGCTGGTGCTGGCTCTTAAGTTTTACCTCTGGTAATGAACAAGGGAGGCGAGTGCATAAAAAGGACGCCCTCAAATGCATGCGCATGTGCTGATATAATCCTGCGCCGAGGTGGTCGTCCACAGTCTCATTCGCATAGCACCAGGAGTAACGCCTTTTTTTCATGTCACCACTGCCTTTCCCCCTTCCCTCCTGCAGTTCCTATAATGTAACGGCGTTTCTGCTTCTGCTCACACAAACGTGCCTGTGGACATACTTGGCCATCCTGAACGTTTACGACCAAAAGTTTATTTTTTCCTTGTCCTCATTTTTCGGATTTCACTTATACACACAAGTAAGTCAAAAGTAATCTCTTTGGCCAAGGCGTGAACAAGTTGTTCACAGGAATGTGGGCCTACACCGTGTGGTGTGTCAGCACGTGCATCTGGTTGGAGGCATGTACCAGCATGCACAATTTTGTGTAGATGTATATGTGTATAATTTCTTTTTTTTTTTTTTCCTCCGCCGCGCGCACCCCCTCTTCAGTGCTACCAAAACTATGACAAATTATTCCTGTCGGATGAAATTCAAGAATATCATTTCATGTCGGTTGCCCTTTCGCACCTGCCGTTTCTTTACATTTGCTACAACATAGTCATATTTCAGTATGACAGCGTTTTTATAAAAAGTAATACCGAGACATGAGCGCTGCTTGGGTGCCACGTGCGTCATGCAAAGCGAAAACACGCCGCGGCGATATTTTAGCTCGCAGACGAATGGCAAAACGGATGGATGCGCAGATGTGTAAACGTGCAGATAATTGTTTGCCTCTGTGAGGGGACAAGGAGGCGCACATTAGCACATTCGAGCAACGGCGTAACTACCATAAAGCATCGGTTTCTTTTTCCCTCCTCTCCCTGCAGGCACGCTAGACTACACCTACAATGACAGTTCCCTAATAGTCATGAATTTTTTAAGGGGAATATTTTGTTCCCTGTCGATAGCAATCATTTTTATAATCTCTATGATCTTAAACATACAGAACACGTTCAGGACGTATCCCCTGCTTAAGTTGTCCAACAACAAAACTAAGAAGTACCTACGTAAGGCTTCGCCGCTGGCACACGCGGCTGTGAATACGTGTGCCTCAGCTTATATGCGTGCGTTCGCGTAGGGCCAGTATTTCCTATGCATTCGTTGCACATTCTTTTGGAACACCCTTCATTCACTCTACTACCCCTGACCTCCCACACACACTGCAGTATCCGTGTTCCTGTTTTACCTGATCGACTCGCAAATAAGGATAGTCACATTTCTCTTCATCATCGAAACGTACGAAGTTAACCCGTTCAAAATATTCGTTTTTATATTCTCTCAGGTTGGTAACTCTTTTGGGAAAAATTCGCCAGCGCAGGCGAGCGTAATGCTTGTCTGGGCAATTTAGCAGTAATGCAACATTTTAGTAATATATATATATATTTTTTTTTTCCCTACTGCAGATTATGACCATATGCGTGTGCATTGCCTTCGATACGCACATTTTTAAAAACATAATTATTGGCATTTCATCAATTTTGGTGTCTCCCCTGTCTATTATATTGCACTCAACGAACAGGTTAGAAGTGGACACGATGCAAAGCAAACAAAAGTGTACCATTTTCCTGACTTGACATTTTTTTTTTTTTTTTTTTTTAATTTAATGCAGAAATTATAGTAACGAGAGGGTGGTGCGACTCAGCAAGTTACTAATCAATTTTCGCTTTTTCGAGTTTTTTTTAATACTTTTTTATGGGTCATTATATTATGACGATGAGGAGATAGGAAACACCTTTATACTTTATATACAGTAAGTTGACGCCGATAAGGTGACTGTAAAGGTTGCGCTTTGGTGGTTAATCCAAGGGGCGAAGCGCACTGCGCTGCGTTTCACTCCATTGTTTTGTTTTTTCCGCTTTGTCTCACCTTACGCTGATTCTAATCATGTCCCCTCCCCCCTGCCTTATAGGCTGATTAACCTCATATTGCTATTCTTTCTCATAGTAACATATAAAAAAGTGCTGTCTTACAAGAGGAAGTTTGACGAAAACGTGGACGAGCTCAATGTAGATTTATACAACAATATAAATGACAACTAGATGAGTCCGTCGGCATGCGCATAAATATATTTAGCTGCTCATGCTAGATGGTGTAGGTGCTTTTTGTTTTAAGTAACATTTTTGAATGTTTCAAACAGCCAGCGGTGTAACGCATATAGGCTTTTTTTTTTTTTTTTAAAAACATATAATGTAATTAATGACATTAATTTTTAAACAATATTGTGTGTACATTTAGTTGTAGCCTTTTTTCTTTTTTTTTTTTTTTTTTTTGTCCCTAATTTTATCGATATAACAACAACCTTGTCGCATTTAAAATAGACAAAACGACGTCTTCTTCAATGTGTTTACCTGTAAAAAAGGGGAGAAAAAAATGTCAATTGAAAAAAAAAAAAAGTGCAAATGAGCTAACACTTTTTAGTTTTGTCCCCCCTTTTTGTTCCCTTTTTCCACTACATGTTTTAAAATTACATTTGAATTTGCTAAAAGAGGAGGTGTGGAAAATATCATCCCTATCGTTGTCCGTAACATTCTTTTTATACGTTTCCAGGTATTCTTCCAAATTGTCTATGACGTTTTTATTTGCTGCAGTGGGAAGGGGTGTGTGTAGAATTAGCCGCGTTGCAGTCTGCCCAGTGATGAGCCCAGCGACCGCGGCACCACACCACCGCCATTTCCCTTTTGCTGGTCACACTACAATTATTGTTATGTCTGGTCAGTATTACCACCGCTTTGGCAGGGACCCCTCGTTTTATATTCCCTTGAGAGGAAGGCCTATCGAACCGAAAATGAGTAATGCGAAGGTGCGAAATGGGTTTGTATAACAGGACTGTTGCGTATGGCTAATTACCTCGTACGCAAGGGAGGATATGCAGTGAAACGTCGCGAGGTCGAGATCCTTCTTGGTCACAACATTCAGAATGATCTTCAAAATCTGGGGGCACAAAGGGGGGGCGCGAGGGAGCGAGTGCGTATTTGTATACATATAGATGAATATACATATATGTACTAATATATATATTGCTGATGCATTTTCGTGGCATATGCGCTGAGCATTTGCCGACGCACACCCTGCGTTTAAGTACCCTTTCGCCGTAGACCTTCAAGTCGAACCACAAGGGCTTTATTTTAACTGTCTGCCGAAGGAAGTCACAAAAAAAACAATCGGTGAATACAATCAAAAGCGTTGTCCCATATTAGGGGAGCACACATTTCTGTGGTGTGTTAGGGACGCAGCAACACCTCTGATTAGACAAAGCGGTGCAAAAAAAATAAGCAAATTTTTTTGTCCAAACTGCGGGGCACTCACTATGAGGAGAAAAAACAACTTGTGGATAATAATTTTCTGATCCCTATTTAACCGCAATATGAATCTTAAGAAGAACGGCCGAAATGAATAAATGAAGTTAAAGCAAAATGACTTGGTTTGTAAATTCAAAGTAGAGGAAAGTAGGAGGACGTTGAATATGGCGAAGAGCAAATCGTTTATGGTTTCATTCCACTCCTAATAAAATGGGGTGAGGAAAAGAGGGGAACTGAGTCAGTAAGGGGGTCATAATAACATGGCAATATATTGGGGGGGGCAAAAAATAAAGTCGCAATATAGTTGTGGACATTCCCAGCAGCCCCCCACAATGGTTACAAGAACGCGTTTAAATGCTGAGGTGCCCCCGCTCGGTTTTCCTCTCAAAGCATTAATATGCGCGGGGGGTGCAAAATCAATTTAACGCTTAAATAGGAGCAATTAATAAGGGTGATGAAGAATCCTAAGGCCTCTTCTTCTACAAATAGAACATCCTGCCGCAGGGGGGAAAAGCAAATCAGACAATGTACCATAAAGTGCACATGCTTGAAGGTAACACTGGTCAGGCGAGCCTTTACTGTGTACTCTGAAGCGATGTAAGTAAAAACGAACGGGATCAAACGCAGTTAAGAAAACTAGATGATGCATATATTACGTTGGTTAGAAGCAAACATAGCAAGAGCGAGAGGGAAGAAACTCTGATCATCACGTCTTCACTGTTGACGACGGGGAAAAACAAACTCCGTCTAATGACATATTTTTCTCGGCCAGAAGTCAAATCAGTTTGTGCAGCTAATTTATCATCAGAGGGGATTATCTCGTCGGCACTTTTATCAAATGATGTTGACACAGTCATAAGTACGAAGGAACCTTTTTGTGGCGTTTCGGGCAAAGGCAAAATGAGCAAAGATAATATGAAGAAAGATAAACTCACAAAATAGTTATTGCTACACTGAATACAGTAGAGTAGTAGCTGTATCAGAGCTATGGAGGAAGACAATACATTGATATTTTGAATTTGTTTATATTTCCTACAGAATAAAATTAAATTTATAATAAAATAGAAGAAGAACTTTTCAAATTTGAGATCAGCATGAAGTATCTCATCTCTGTGTTCATTTGCATTTGCGCCTTCCTTTGCTTTTCCAAAATAATTGGCTAAGGAAGCTTTCACATAATAAGTCAATTTCTGCAACAAGGTGATTATATTAAAAATGTCCGTCTGTGCATATGCTTCCAAATTTTCGAAAAATATAAAAAAAAAACAGAAGATGTCTTCAATTTCGTCCTCCGTGTTTACAACTGTGTGCATGTGCCTGATGACTGCGTTCATCATTTTGTATAAGCTCATAGTTTTGTAATGATCTACAGAATATTTTCGTAACTTGATTATCAAGTAGTATACATATATGGCGAGGTTACTGTCGATGGTGTTCATTTCTACATTTTCGAAAATCTTTTGCACCAAATCCTGAGGTGATGGGGAGGGGGTGCACATAATGTGACGGCTGCGTTGGAGGGACAACACATTGTGGCCATATTACTCAGGATAGAATCCCCTGCAATGTGCGTGCATAGGTCGCAATGTGTGCGAATTTTGAATCACGTCGCTGGGATTCTTTTTTTTCGATTCCTCTCCCCCTCCGAAATGTGTAACTTACCCCATTTTTGGAAATGGACAAATAAAATCGCTGATCATGCTGATGTTGCCGATCTCGCTGATCTCGTGGATCCACCAGCCCAGACTGGCTGGACGTGTACAAGGAGAGCTCCAATTTGATTACGTGAATGATGAAGGAGAAGTAGTTGCTGTAGGTGGTGTTGCTAATTTTTAAGGAGAAAATGCAATCAAATGCCAAGTAAATATTTTTAATCTTTTTGATATCCAGCCATACAGACAAGTTAATTTTATGCATCTCCTTTCGGATGCACTTAAAAACGAATGCTATTTTTTCCTTGGTTATAAAATAGTAGGAATAGGATAAAGACATGAATAGGAAGAGCGGGTTAATATTAACCTCGTAATCGTTAAATGAAAAAATTTTTTCCACATAATTGTCCTCCCTGCTGACGGCTAACTTTTTCTCAATGAATTTCCTATCATACGTCACACAGAGGTACAAAATGTAAATAACCGTTTCGATGATGCCCCCGTTGTCGTTAAAGTTAAAGAGTAGAACTTTGGTGAAATAAAAGTCGTGCTTGCCTATTATTTCGATCAAAATATCCTCCATGTTTTCCCATTCCTTTGGCGTCCCGTCTTCTTCGTGCAACAGCATCTCCAGGATTCTGTAACACTCGGGGTCTGCGCGATGGGGGAGCACGCAGTGAAGACATGTGGAACGGCGATGCGGTTCGGCACGCAATCCGTTATGCGAGTAAACAATCGATTAGTAAAGTGCACCCCGCTTGCGCGGAACTCTCTCCCCCCTTACCATAATTCTTGCCGGAGACGTATTGAAAAAAGAGGGTGAAGGGTTTACTCTTCATCAAGACCTTCCTCATTTTCCTTTTGTACATTTCAAAGTTTAGTGAACCAGACTCCTCCACATTATTCGCAACGCATTTATCGTTGTGTCGTGACAGCGCTACTTCTTGACGTTTCGTTGCACTGAGTGATTGTCTTATATGGGAGGGTGAAATTTTCTCCACGTGGTTTAAAACACCAGATAATAAGTGAAAGAAGGGGGTGAAAAAGGACGAGAAAAACAAATTGGTGCTTACATTCCGAAAGAGTTTTTTTTTTATACATATATTTTCAAAGATAAAAATACAAGAAAGGTATAAAAATTTAATAAAGTAAATGATATCCTTATCTAAGGGGTGATTGCTTTCCTGGAAGGTCTTTTTAAAAAAAGTGTGTAAATCGATAAATAAGTAGAGTGTTAATTTTACGAAAGTTAACACTTGTAAGTCACTCCCATTGTCTGCGTCTTCCTGCTCGTCAATTATTTTTAGGTTGTTTAAAAATTTTTCATTTTTGTTTAGGATATATATTAAGGAGAAGAGCAGTTTCATCACGGCTACAGAAACATTGTATAGGTAATCATTTTGCTCGTTAAAAATGAGTTCTACGTAAACATCTGCCTTGTTGGTGTTTACCATCTTCATTATTTTTAAAGCTGTTTTCAGGACTCTAAATAGGGCTGCAATATTGGTTATGTAAACTTTGTTCATTTGATTGTTTGACTCTTCCTTTTGGTTCCTTCTGTCCTCACAGGGGGAAGCAACATCACCTGGTTTTTCTCCCTTTAGGTTGTTTCCCCAAATGGGGTTCTCCTTATTTCTGTTCCTAATGTGGGTATAGCCGAGGAGGGAGTACCGGGTTTCCACTTCATTTGCGAAGCCGTCCCCATTGTTGCATTTCTGTTTAGGCGCCAACATATCATCCAGCGCGTAAGGTTGTTCCTTCGTACACAACGTGGACAACGCTTCCTTTTTTGTCAGAGAAAGCATTTGATTGTTACCCCTTTTATCCACCTCGTATTGTTTCACTTTTAAGCTCTCTTTGTAGATCCCTTCGTCCTTTCCAAATATAAAATCTTCAAAAAAAGCGACGATTTGTTGAACGCTCGTAGGAACAGTATCAGGGGCTGATACTACCACTAAGAATGGAATTATATTAACAATTTTGAAGACGTGAAATATGGTTAGGGAAGAGTAGGACCCATCGATGAGCATATTAAGGGCCTTTAAAAAGTTAAAGAAGTTCGAATAGTCATCACTAATCTGGTTGTACACACTGTACTTTTTATTTACGTATTTCAAAATTATGTCAATTAGGACATCAATCATATAATGTGCATGGGTATGAGCAAAAAGAGAATTGTGAATAAAAAAGGTAACTAAAAATTTCAACGTCTTTTCTCTTAAGCATTCATATTTTGTGTTTGAGAGAAAATCGAAGACCCATTCTATCAGTGACGTGTTGGACAAAATTATATTCACAATGGCTTTGTGTATGCTGCAGAATTTGTAAAATATTTCTAAGCACTTCATTTGAGTATCTTTGCAAAAATTATTTAGTAGCGTTTCTTGTAGGTTATTACACAGAGTGATGAAATGTTGAATGTTTTCTCTCTTGTTTGGTATCTTCCAGGGGGTGTTGTTGCTGCACTTTTCACAATCTGCTTCGTACCTGTCTTCCGCGCACAGGGTGTCTATATCGTTGTCCGTATCCGAATCGGTGTTGGACGTTTTAGAGAACATACTTGCGCTGCTTCTCCCCCCGGAATGCTTTATTTGTTCGTGTTCTTCTTTTCCTCCTCGATATATGCGGGGGTACCCTTCTGCGCTACCCTCTCGGCCCAGGTCCCCCTCCTGAAACTGTTGCATTAGTTGTATCCTTTCACCCACTTCAAAATGCGGAAGCTCATCAAACTGCTCCAATTGATCCAGCATTTTCAACCCTTCTCCCTCTTCAACCCATGCTAAACCCTCACCGGTCGTGCTGCCACTATCACAGTAATTCAGCACGGGGACGCTGCTACTGCTGTGTGTGCCGGAATTCATACCATGGTAGTAACGCAGCTTGGACAGCTGCTTTTCACTTTTCCTCTCCGCTGTTTCATCCGATACTCGGTCTTGATCCACACTACGTTCTCTTTCAAAAGAGTCGCAATAGTAGGTAGCACTATGTTTGCAATTGGTGCCCTCCCCATAATGATTGATGTCAGTGAGTTCTTGCCCATACTCTGTGCATCTGACTAATGTGTTAATACTCTGCGACGATTTGAAACCCGATTTATTTTCTTCCTTTTCTTGCACACACAATGCATTGAAATTTTCTTCTTCGGATGGTGTAGCATGATAAAATGAGTCACTGTTGTAGGGACTGCTCGTTGAGATGTGCTGATCTGCTTGACCACACACATCTGCACTTGTGTTGTTCCCTCTACCTCCGCAAGAAGTCTTCAACCGGGATTTCCCCCCTTGCACACGTGTTGGATTCACATTTTCGAATTCGGCCTGGGCTTCTTTGACGTATTTTTTGTTATATTTTTTTTCACTGCCTTTGCGTTGGAAAATATTCCCACCCTCCTGATGACTTTGTTCAGTTCCGTTTTGACTCTCCTCAAGATCATTTTCATTCGGAGGATTCTGGCTACGTTTACAAAATTGCTCAGGTGTGTCAGTTTGGAAAGGCTCAAAATGGCCGTCATTTTTCCCGTACAGTTGGTTTGAACAGAGGTGGTCACGAAGGGTATTGCTTTGGCTGCCCCAGTTGCTGCCGTTGACGCTGCCGCTGCGATGTTGTGTGTGATGTTGGCTGCGATCTCGGCTACCGCACCTACCGTGGGTGTTCGAACAGGAGGTGTTGCAACTTGCGCGGGGGACAAGCGAAAGTTCGCGATTTTTCTTGGCTTTTGATATAAACTTATTTGGGGTGCCAAAAATTATTGTATTAAAAAAATAACTTATATCATTATAATTTTTCGTAATTATATAAATGAACTCTATGTAGTAATTACACAAGTGTGTGTTTTTGTTGGTGCACTTAAAATGTTTAATAAGATTCGAGAAAAAGTTTTTTAGCAATTCTTTGTTAATTTGCCATAGTGAATTGTCACCCCATAATTTATAAATAATTTGCAGTGTGAGCAGAAGCGCCTCGTTGTGCCCGCGGTTACCGTTGCTGTCGCGGCGGCTGCCACTGCGGCAATCCCCACGTGTGTCATCTCCATTCGCGGCGCCACTATCGCTGCTGCTCCCGCTATTTGGGCAAATGCTTGGGGCGCCCAAGGAAGAAGAGCAATCCTGCCCCTTTTTCTTGTTTTTCAAATCATCAGGTATAGAATAATTCTGCACGAACAACTTTATAAATTCTTCAATGACTGCCGATTCGTTCTTCAATGTAATGTGTATAATTGCCACATCATCCATTAATTTTTTTAATAATTTAAAAATATAAAAATACTTTTTTTCATTGGTAGAGAATTTTTTTAACCTGACAAGTACACAAGTATAAATTGCATCCTTAAAAATGTTACAAAGATCTTCAGAGCAGGTGCTTAGAAATTCTTTGCATGCATTGGTGGCCAATGTGATTAGTTCATTGTTGGCCGCATGGGCATAACAGTTTTTATTTCCAGCACCTTCTGCGTTTAACTTCTTTCCTCCGTTGCTTTTTTCCACCCTGTAGAAATTTCTACGCAGTTGCCAATCATCGCAGTTGTAACCATTCTCACTATTGCTGCCATAGTGATCGACACTTCTTTCCGACGTACCCTCCAAATAGCTAAACGTATTTGACAAAAACAAAGTGTGATCTAGAAGGAAGAAAGAAAAGTGGTACCGAAAGTCCTGACAATTCTTTATGGAGTATATTTCATTCACACTTTTAAAAAGCGCATATTTTTTATATAAGGGAGATTTGTTGAAAAATATTTTGTTCATGCATTGCACGCATAGGACATTTTGCCGCTTATCGACAAACACTTTGTCGTGATTTTCTATGCCATGTTCGTCCGTCCTCATTAATAAAACTTCGTTGAATATTACGTTCAGTTTTATTTCCATTGTTGTGTGGGGCAGAGTTCTCCTTCAGCTTCGTTGCGCACATATAGCACTTGTAGAAAAAAGCGCGTTTTTTTTTTTTCTATATGTGCTGCTGCGCTTGCACTGCTTTTTACACTTTTGTACAGTATAATGGAAATGCACACGTTGATGACCACACGAGTGATCAGCACGGGATAGGACGGTACATCAAATTGGAACGGAAAAAAAGGTTACTTTCTTTTTAATCCACATGAAAAGCACTTGAGAAAAGCATGTCCTTAAATGGTGTTGCTTACAGGGGTACTATTTCGCCAATTGGTATTTTAAAAAAAATGTTTTTTTTGTTTTGCTCCAAAAAGTTAAAGGGGACAATTTTTGTTTATACAAATCAGCATAAAAAAAGGGGGGGTGATTAAAATTGCAATACAACGCAGTCATATTCACGTAGCAACGGAAAGCAATTAGAAAGATGAATAATGATTTAATTACTTCATTATTGCTGTTTTTTTTTTTTTCTGTTATATCTTGATAAAAATAAACACATATGTATAAAGCATTTAATTCGGTTTACAAATGAATAGTCAGCATGCCAACGTACACATATACGTACATGCGTGTGTACATACACGTGTGCCTCCTGAGATGTACACATATTAATGGCACACATGGGACAGGGATAAATCTACATATTTATTAACACAAATTGGTAAAAAAAAAAAAAAAAAAACAAGCAACGTAACGCAATTCGAAAAAATTACATATTATATATACATGTGCAAAAATGCACCTAAGCTTGAAACAATTTTCAAATAAGATACAGAAAAAAAAAAAAAAAAAAAAAAAAAAAAAAAAAAAAAAAACTACAAAGCGTTTTATGATGACATGCAAGCCCCAGTGACACAATTCACATATCAACATGAAAGTGTGCCACATCAAAATCGATTTCGACGTATTCCTCCAGCGTTATGGGGGAGAGCTTTTTATACTTCCTCTTGACATTATACACATGAAAGTCACTTCTGCAGTGCAGCTTGTAGTTGCTTTTTTCAATTTTCGTCAAGCAACTTGTGCACATGATTACGGCTTCGCTGTTTGGCTTGTCACTTGGTTCTTCCTTGCTTTTCTCTTGTTCCGTGTTTGGAGCGTCTTCGTGTTTGATGCTATTGGCGCTGTTTTGGTTGTCATCCATAGCCTTTTCCTCATCGTTCCTATTAGTGCTCTTGTTGGCCTGCTGGGGGTGGTCACGGCTCACGTCCACGGAGTTATTCGCATTTGCAGCGTCGTGATTGGCTTCTGCCTGTCGGCGACTGTTGCCTTTGGCGTTGCCTCTGTTACGACTGCCCTTGTTGCTTATACCATCGTTTAGGTTGTCGCCCCCCATTTGTCGGTCATCCTTGCCTTTAGCTGTCCTTGCCATTGTGTCATTCGTATCCACCTTCGCACTAGTCACTGAATTTTCCACATTGTTCTTCTTCTTCTTATTGGAGGTGGCTATCTTAACGTTATTATTCAAAATTTTGCTGGAACAGCTCTTCTTATATTTTTTGGTAAAGGCATCTACACATCTATATACACACGGGTAGCATAAAAATACAATTTTATGCATTTCCGCATTTTTTTCCTTCCTTTCTTTTTCGTGTTTATTCTTTTTTTGTTTCGTTTTTACTTTAACGTCATCGCTAAGGGGATCGACCTCTGTCTTTTCATCCTTCTGTCGTGATATTTCACCTGTTGTGTTTTTTCTTTCCTCCTCATTGGAGGTGCTGTGTAACAGATGGTTTATTTCTTTTTTCGAAATACTTTCACTCTTTTCCTTTTCATTCGTGTAATTTTTGTTAGTTCCGTGACTTGTCTCATATTCCGCGTCATCCTCCTGTGCCCCTTCATTCGACTTGGGTGGTGAACTGTCCTCTACAGGGGCATCTTTGTGATCGCTGCTCAGGTGGGTGCTACCTGCATTGTTACTACAGTGTTCTTTATTGCTTGCATTTTGATCAGCAACGTTTTTGTGGCTGTAATTCTCCTCCTCTTCATCTTTCCCCATGACGCTATTGCCTGCACTATCCGCAGCAACTGGAACCCTCAACATTTTTTCATTTTCTCCAAATTCTTTCTTCGCTGGTTCGCTGACCGCGTCTTTTTCATTTTCTTCTACCTCATTTTTACGTAAGTGGGCACATTCATCACGCAGGTGACTACTTTCCGCATCTACATTGTCTTCTCTCTTAACGTTGTTGGTTAATTTTTGTTCTTCTATAATAACATTGTTACTATTAAGAAATTTTATAACGTCCTCTTTTATACAATCATCACAAATGATTTGGATTCTCATGAATGCCCGTTGAATAACATCATCATATTCTTTACTTAAAATGTCAAAAACTTTTAACGCTTGCTTCTTTGCGCTGTCGTCTATGTTTATGCTGTAACCAATATTTTTAACCATGCCTGTGGTGGTGGGGGCACATTTGGCAGAGGGGGTGTTGAATTAACATGGTGTGTATGCTAGTGGGGGAGGGGAGCTTAGCAGTGCCTCCCACATGTCTACATGTACATATATATACATGTAT
>NW_012192661.1:0-17181 GCF_000956335.1 Plasmodium fragile | reverse complement strand
AAAAAAAAAAAAAAAAAAAAAAAAGCCGGTGCTTTTCAATTTGCTGTTCCCAGTGACACAATTCACATATCAACATGAAAGTGTGCCACATCAAAATCGATTTCGACGTATTCCTCCAGCGTTATGGGGGAGAGCTTTTTATACTTCCTCTTGACATTATACACATGAAAGTCACTTCTGCAGTGCAGCTTGTAGTTGCTTTTTTCAATTTTCGTCAAGCAACTTGTGCACATGATTACGGCTTCGCTGTTTGGCTTGTCACTTGGTTCTTCCTTGCTTTTCTCTTGTTCCGTGTTTGGAGCGTCTTCGTGTTTGATGCTATTGGCGCTGTTTTGGTTGTCATCCATAGCCTTTTCCTCATCGTTCCTATTAGTGCTCTTGTTGGCCTGCTGGGGGTGGTCACGGCTCACGTCCACGGAGTTATTCGCATTTGCAGCGTCGTGATTGGCTTCTGCCTGTCGGCGACTGTTGCCTTTGGCGTTGCCTCTGTTACGACTGCCCTTGTTGCTTATACCATCGTTTAGGTTGTCGCCCCCCATTTGTCGGTCATCCTTGCCTTTAGCTGTCCTTGCCATTGTGTCATTCGTATCCACCTTCGCACTAGTCACTGAATTTTCCACATTGTTCTTCTTCTTCTTATTGGAGGTGGCTATCTTAACGTTATTATTCAAAATTTTGCTGGAACAGCTCTTCTTATATTTTTTGGTAAAGGCATCTACACATCTATATACACACGGGTAGCATAAAAATACAATTTTATGCATTTCCGCATTTTTTTCCTTCCTTTCTTTTTCGTGTTTATTCTTTTTTTGTTTCGTTTTTACTTTAACGTCATCGCTAAGGGGATCGACCTCTGTCTTTTCATCCTTCTGTCGTGATATTTCACCTGTTGTGTTTTTTCTTTCCTCCTCATTGGAGGTGCTGTGTAACAGATGGTTTATTTCTTTTTTCGAAATACTTTCACTCTTTTCCTTTTCATTCGTGTAATTTTTGTTAGTTCCGTGACTTGTCTCATATTCCGCGTCATCCTCCTGTGCCCCTTCATTCGACTTGGGTGGTGAACTGTCCTCTACAGGGGCATCTTTGTGATCGCTGCTCAGGTGGGTGCTACCTGCATTGTTACTACAGTGTTCTTTATTGCTTGCATTTTGATCAGCAACGTTTTTGTGGCTGTAATTCTCCTCCTCTTCATCTTTCCCCATGACGCTATTGCCTGCACTATCCGCAGCAACTGGAACCCTCAACATTTTTTCATTTTCTCCAAATTCTTTCTTCGCTGGTTCGCTGACCGCGTCTTTTTCATTTTCTTCTACCTCATTTTTACGTAAGTGGGCACATTCATCACGCAGGTGACTACTTTCCGCATCTACATTGTCTTCTCTCTTAACGTTGTTGGTTAATTTTTGTTCTTCTATAATAACATTGTTACTATTAAGAAATTTTATAACGTCCTCTTTTATACAATCATCACAAATGATTTGGATTCTCATGAATGCCCGTTGAATAACATCATCATATTCTTTACTTAAAATGTCAAAAACTTTTAACGCTTGCTTCTTTGCGCTGTCGTCTATGTTTATGCTGTAACCAATATTTTTAACCATGCCTGTGGTGGTGGGGGCACATTTGGCAGAGGGGGTGTTGAATTAACATGGTGTGTATGCTAGTGGGGGAGGGGAGCTTAGCAGTGCCTCCCACATGTCTACATGTACATATATATACATGTATATATGTATATATATTTATATATGTGCACATGCATTCCCCTGCATGGACTTACTTTCTATCATGTTGGTTGAGAGAGGATAACCCGTCTGGGGGTTCACACTCATTTCGTGCAGAATCTCAATCATGTCTTTGTAAATTTTCTCCTTCATAATCGACCTCTCTTTGTTGCTAATTTGTAGTGTGCCTATAAAGGAAGGGAAAAAAATTTTTTTTTTTTTTTTTTGAGGGGGAGTAACCTTCGGAGGGGCCCCCACGGGGTACCGTTATTCAAATGCAAAAGCGAATATGGAGGACAGGCCCTGCCCTTCTTACCTTTCTCTAAAATCGTTTTGCATATTTCATAGTTGTTGTCCGAGTTGAAGCAAGAATTCAGTTCCGACTTCTTGGCTATTTCTCCCTTCGATATGTTAGTAAAAATTAAGTGTGACTGCAGCACATCGTCTATGTTGAGCTCGATTCCTTCGGGGAGGGGTGGGAAGTAAGAACGATGTGCGTGGGATAAAAGGGGAATGTAAAGCTGGTGCAAGTACGTCCGTCCATAAAAATATACATTGTGTGAGTATAGGGAAGCCTTTTCTCTCTTTCCTTTTCATATTCATCCCCGTCTTGAAGGCACGGCTTACCATTTCTCCAGTCAATTATTTTGTTCTTGTAACAGGCAATTTCGAACTTTTTTCCCTTGTGTTTATACTTCACTATAGCAACATTTGTGAACTTCACTTGGTTTATCGGCTGAAAGAGTGCCCCCATTGTTACATCATGTTTGGCGATACGGCGGTGAAGCGTGTTTCAGTGGGAACCGGGGAAGTGCGATTTCGTGTGTTGCAGAAGACTCCGCTAGTTTATATGCCTACGTAAGCATCCACGTTTTATATGTATATATAATCAGCGCGTCCACTTTCGCAACCCCGCTTCGAGCGTACGCCACCTTGCGCGTAGGCAAATATATCCAGTTGTACACATGTTATAGGGCCCCTCTGTCCATGCGTTCATACGCATGCGGAGGTTTCCACATAAAATCATAAGTTAATTTATGTCGCGGGGACGAACGCGCAGTAATTAACGAGTACATAAGGGAAACTTGTGGGGGTCGGGGATATGGGTATACTTTTTAAAAGCCGCTTTTTTTTTTTCTTCTTCTTTATTGTTTAATATGTACGTGTATATAAGCACGTAAGTTTAAACCTCGTATGCGCGCATACCTTCTCATTCCCTCGTAATGTTCTTATTTTACGGGTACATATATCTCACTTGAAAACATCAAGCCAAATTTTACGCTTTACAGACAAATTTTAATTCATTTCCGCTTTTTTTTTTTAAATTATAACACCTTCCTTAATTTGTCATTCATAAATATGTTTGACAAAAACGAACGACAATTTCGTATTTATTTTTTCAGAAATGTTGAGGCACTTGGCCATTTTGTTTTTTTCCGTTTTCTATTGTTTGTTTAACGGATAGTGGTTCGTTTTACTTTTTTTTTTTTTTTTTTTTTTTTTTTTTTGGGTTTTGTTTTTTTTTTTTTTTTTTTTTTTTTTTTTTTTTTTTATGCGCAATGCGATACGCGTAATTTTCCTTTTCCCTTGAACAGTACGTTGCGCATGCGCATATGTATATATGTGCCCAATATAGGATTATTTAAGCATACATTACAATATATTTGCTTATACATTCGCCTTGCCATGTATCATCAAACGTGTTTTGCGTGCCTACATGCTTTTACAAACATGTATACTCTTGTTGCTTCTCCTATACGTGCGTGATCCGTTACTTTGCCTTCCCGTTTTGGCGGCAAAATTGGAGAACCAAAGAAAAAAAAAAAATCCAGCATAAAAGGAATTTAATCTGTTTCTGCGGCATTCATTTGGCATGCCGCGGGCATCAATACCACGTGTACACATAATTACATGTGAAATCACGTATATGTATACATATGGGCATATGTTTTTTTTTCACGTTGCTAAAAACAGAGCATCACTTTTTCATTGTTACAGAAATATTATGCATTTTCCCATCTGTGTGCATTGGGCCACAGGGGGGAAGGTGGCAACGTGATTCGTGAGTTACGGATGCATATTGTAGGTATAGCCAATGGCGGGCAGAAAATTAATAAACTGGTGTAAAATAAAAGGGAAAAAAACCTAACTGGAAAAAAAATAACAAAAAAAAGAAAAAAAAAACATTTACTCGTATTCTCAGCACTAAATTAACGAATGTAATTCCCCACGAATCCGCGCGAACGCTTTAAGAATTAATTTTCATAAAAATTATGTGCGCAAAGGAGGGGGAGTACACCCATGAGAGCTGATGTACGAACACACAACGCGCATGTAGATACACACTAGCGAACCGAGCAACCGCGCAAAGCGTAATAACAACTTTAAAAAAATTACCAAGTAGGCTTAAAAACTTGTAACACAAATACGGACAGTCCCATTGTTACCATTCTTCGTATAAACATATCGACACTGGGAATACAAACAGGAAGACGGAATGAAAAAAAAAGGGGGGAAAAAAAAATAAATAAATAATGACGAATTCATTCGAAAGTCTCTTAACTGGTGGTAATATATTAAACACAAATTATCATCAAAAGGGGGCGAATAAAATAAGGTAACAAAAAAGGGGGGAACACGATAATCAATGTGTACGGCAACTTATATGGGCATCTCCTACGTGCAACAGGGGGTGGAAGTACGCGCCATAAAAGGGGGCGTGATAAAAGTGCCCATACTCAATTCCACATTTAACCCAATCCCGTATTAACTTAATTCTTACAAAATGAGCAACTCGTGTTTTGCTTGTACCAATCTAAAAATATCTATTTGTAATATCTTGTTCCGCATCCACACACATTGAGCCATAAATTTTCACCGTACTTCGATTGCTTAGCCTGCATGAATAAAGAACATATGAATATGTACATATGAAAAGGGTTTCCATGGACATATGTACAAAGGGCGCAGCGAGTATGTGTGTGTATACATATGGGAAGTTTGGGGTCGCCCCCTCATTTTTTCCATTAGGTATCTGCATAAAGCCATTTCGAGCTTAAACAGGTCTGATAATACCATCTCGTCTTTCATCCGCATGCCATTCTTCTTCACGTTTAAAAGGGAGGAGGAAAAAAAAAAAAAAAAAAAAAAAAAATTAAGCCAAAAGAACGAGGCAAAAGTGTACTGGAGGGCATAAAATGGTGAAACAGTCATTTTGCTATACGCCGCTCTTTTTTTCTTTTTTTTTTTATCTTTGGTAAAAACACATTTCATGTGTTTCTCTTAATTGATTTACATTTTCTATGGCTCCATACTTCAGAAGCAATTGATAGACTAAAAGGGGGGAAATTTGAAGAGGAAATCATCGTACGTGGGGATAAAATAGGTGTAATGTTTAAGTGCAACTGGATGGTTTGTTGGTACATCCGAGGGGGAAATAAAACCGTGTGGTATGTAGAAGTGAGAGCATAAAAAGGTGGGGTTATATGTATAAAAGTGTTATAACTGGCTCCCTAATTTGTTGCGCACCTTGCGAGTTATAGACACATTTGTCCAGTGCGGTTTCATCAAAATCGTCTTTTATATTTATTCCCAGATCTCCGCCCTTTTTTAATATGGCCTCAATCCAGTCCAGTGGGACCTTGAGAAAATGAAAAGAACATATACGTCATCTGTGTTAGACCGCGTCCGCAGATATTTAGCCGCCCCCTACACACTATACAGGAACGCAGATATGCAATTGTACATGTGGACAACTACTCCATATGCAAAGATGCACGTGTGTGCTTTTCCCACCTTCTTCTCACAAGCAATCATGAGAGCGGTCTGGTTGTTCCTACTGAGGGCATTAATATCCAACCCGCGCCTAGCCAGCAAGTACCCAACGATGGTCTTCTTGTTCAGAAGGATTGCCATTTGCAATAACGTGAAAACGGGTTCGTTCGGGCTGAGAGGACACACAAAAAAAAAAATGAATTACACAAATATGTGTATATACATGTAGACTCATGGACATGCCCTTTCAGGAGGCATATTGCATATACATATGATCGGATGTGTTTTGTGAGTAGCCCCTTTTATAACTGCCCTTGTGGACATTTCTCACCTTTCCTTAAAATTAGCTATTTGCACATTCCAGTACGGCTTTAGCCTTTTTACATCTTCTATGGTCATTCCTACAGATAAATGAATAGTACAAAAAAAAAAAAAAAAAAGGAATTTAACGGGGAACCATTAAAATAGGACAAAAAAAAAAAAAAAAATGTGATGAAAGGCACACTTCTTTGTTCCTTCCTAACCTGAAACAGCATCTTCGTTAATGAGTATACTTTCATAGTTAAACATAATTTTTAAAGACGTAATGGGAAAAACAAAAAAAAAAATAAAATAAGTTATCTCTCCTGGTTTAGCACAAAGGGAGCCTCATTAAGGGGAGAAAAAGCGAAAAAAAAAAAAAAAAGTGTACGGCTACAGAAAGAAATAGATAGTCCAGAAGTGAAATTTTCTGGTAATACTCCTACTCCTTAATTATGCAGACAATTCATTTGCAGTCGGACAAATGACATTTCTACCCTCTATGGTCAGTGCCTTTCGTAACTAAATGTCGAAGGCTACTGTTTGTGGTGTGCATAAAATGGGCACAGATACACAGGCATATGTCCGAATGCATGTGTGTGGACACTGGAGCACCCTCCAATACATGCACATTTGCACATGCACGCGGAGGTAGATAACACAGGTGAGAGAAGCGGCAAAATAAGGGGAGCTATAATTTTACAACGTAAAGCATTATAAAGGGACGCGCGTTGCGCTTAGAGGCGGAAATGTAGGGGCACAAAGGCACAACATGGCTTCATTGCACATTTTGCCCCGTGTAAGGGTTGATGTACACGCATATATAGGCATATACACATGTGTGCAGATGCTTATATACGTGTGTACGTACCCACATGTCTATGCACAATTAGACAAAAAAGGAATGAAGTGGGCAATCGAGTGAATTTTTTTTTTTTTTTTTTTCACTTTTGCGTGCGTTCAAAAGGGCAACGGGAATGAACATTGTTTAGTTGCTCCCTTTGGGTGAATGCACTCCTCATTAGCGTTTTGTGAGTTTCCTTTTTTGTCACCTTTGCTGTCATTATTTTTGCAGCGCGTATACACAACTAAAATTTTCCGCGCCGCAAAGGGAGAAAAAAATTAAAATCGCCACCACGTACGTCTGCATGATAGTTGCGTCTGGTTTGGGATAGGTGCAAAGTACGGTACGTTTAAAAAAATAAATTGTTCAAAATGAAATTTAAAATAAAGAGCAAAACGTGCAAGCGAGATCGAATTGCACTAAACAAACATGTACTTCAACGTACAATATTGCTGTTCCACATTTTTGTGCCTTTTTCTTCATACGACAGTATTATGCATTTTTTTTTTTTTTTTTACCTTTATAAGACTTTTCAAGTTGTAATTTTGACGTATGATACGACTGGACATGTAAGTTATGTTGCCTGGTGAACGAATTATCATACGAGTTACATGTTGCGTCGTAACATATACCTCGCAGTGTTTCAAATTATTATGCGTTCGTTTTGGTGGAGGAGATTATACAAGGGGAACATTGTTCCGCACACAGTTAACACTGTGGAAACATCTCATTGCGTAAAGAAAGGGGAAGTTATATCATTCCACAAGTGTTGATATTTATTTCCTTTTTTCACATTTTTCGGAAAACAAAACCATAAAAAAACATTTTGCTGAGTTCGCTGTGTGTGTATGTGCCTCTTTCTTCATTTGCTCCCCCCTTTTTGGTAATTCCCTGCCCATGAAGAAAAAGTGTATTCATAGGAATGTTCACTTCTTTACACATAAATGAGCACACGTGTATAGGGACGCACCCCACTGACATAGACCAACTGTTAGCAACGCGCGGTTTAAAAATATATTCAGTCACGTCCGGTGGGTAAACCTCTTTATGTAAATAGCTTCACATCAACACATTAATCACTTCTTGGAACAATTTGCCATTTTATGATCAATTTTGTGTTTACCATTAAATGGGTGTGAGGAGGGAGGAAAGCAACCTAATTGTCGGTTGGGAAAGGGAAGAAATGGACGACCTTAAATTATTTTTGAAACATTTCAGGTTTTTACATCCTCGATTTAGAAACCCCTATCAATTTGCGGGGTGTGTATGTACTTATAATAATACCCCCGAGGAATAATCGTCTTTCTGTACATAGAGCCACTGTTCCGTCTACACGGGGGGCTATCATTATCAACCATTTTACGCATGGGCATTGTGTGTATACACACATATGAGTATATTTGAACGAATACATAATTAGCCATCTTAGTGATTGGTTTCCGTGCAAAGGTAAAAATTTCGCACATTTTGTGAAAATCAAAAATTTAAGGCACAAAAAAAAAAAAAAAAAAAAAGCCAATTATTCCCCAGTTGCTTTGACTTAACTGTTTCGTTATGCTCTCACATAACATATGTGTAAGGGGCGTAAAAAAGTGTAAAAAGGAAACGGAATGATACGCAATGGAGTGAAGTGAAACGAAATGGCGCAAACAAACGGCGCACTCATGGCATGCGCACATAAGAACGCAGATATGCACAGGATCTTGCCACACCATTAATGGTGATACGCTTGAACATGTAATATATATTTTGTCAGTTCTGTTCATATTGCCTTTTCAGCACTTCCTTCCTGGAAGGATAAAAACAAAAAAAATTCTCAAGTAAAAAAGCTAAGCTAATTAAAAAAAAGGCTGACAATGCTCACATGCTGATATGCTTAAGGTGCGCAGATTTTTGCAATTCATCGATGGAAACACTAGCAGGCACAAATAAGGCACATACATGAGAATATATACATGCCAGTGTGCATATCTTACACAGCACGTATACACATAACGAGGGCAGCATATTTCTCATCGCAGTTCATTCCTTACACGCGTACAAAATGTATGAAAACGAGAACGTACAATTTTAACCTTTTTACAATGTTTTAGATTTTCATTTTGTTAGTCGATTAAGTAAGCAATATTTCATTTTTCCCTTACAAGAACAAGTTCATTTATACAATTTTATTTTTTGCATTCTCTTTTGTACAATTTTTTTTTTTTTTCCTGCCTCATTCTTCCCTCTTTTTTTCATATAATGTGATTAAGAAGCACTATGTATAATGATAAAAAAGGGAAACAAAAAAAAAAAACGTACACAAAAGAACTCTTCTGTTTGTTCTAGATGAGTATTTATGAAGTGTATTTCGAAAAGAGGAAGAACGTAAACCATATGTTATGAAACAAGCGAAAGTGGAAAATAAAGGCTAAGAAACGGGGGAAAACAAAAAAAAAAACAAAAATAAATAAGAAAGAAAATATTTGTAAGAACTTCCCTTTTTTTTTTTTTTTTTTGAAAACCTGCACAATCCTTGATGTCATACACAATTGCAAATATGTCCATAGCATATTTCTGTTTTGTCGTTTTTTTTCTGTTGAATAATGTATCATGTATAAATTTACAAATAGGAAGCCAAAAATATACGTTAAGCTCAAATAAAATAAAAAAAGATATATTAGACTTTTACAACACCTTGAGTCTTTTGAAGTCAGATAAGTACTTAAAAGACAACATCAAAAAAATAAATTTATACACTAAATTTAGGAAGCGGTTGTACAAAGATAGATTAAGCGTTTACGCAAATGTCAGCATTAAAGAGAAAAGCGAAGATGTACCTGTTAAGGTTGTAGTTAAAGAAAAGGAAAGTAAAGAGGGGGAGGAGGATAAAGGTGGGAGCACCGGTGGCAGCAGCCTAATAGATCATCAAGAAATTTTGACCAACTTTTTAAATTTCAATAAAAATAACTTTTTTTGTGTAGACGAATTAGGACTTGACGTAAATATTCCTGTGTTAAAAAATAGCAACGTGGGGGCAAACATTGTGTACCAACTCCCAAAGGTGGTATACATAAATGCATACGCAAATGCATACAACACGATTATCAAGGGGGAGTTCAACACGATCGACATTTTAAAAAGGGTGAGTTTTTTCCAATTCTTTGACAATTTTTATGTGAATGCAAATTACGACTTCAAAAATGAAAAGGCACTTGTTAATTTGGAGAGCAAGCTGTACGAATACTATAATAAATACGGTGACAACATAAGCTTTAACAACAAGATAATAATCGAGCGCAACAACAAAAATGACTACGATGGCTCGCTGTGCCTCTCCCTCAAGTACAACAACAACGTTTTTACGCCCATTTTTAATTTCAAGGACAAGTAATGCTTCCCTCTCTATTAACCTAACGCGTGATGAAAACTGCACGCGAGAGGACGTCTGCACGTTCGTGTGTACATGCCTGTGCAATATCCATGTTCATATATTTGTACATAACCTTACATGTAACCGTTGGCCTTCTCCCCCCCCTTGTTCAGATCCTACGAGTACATATACGACAACCTCAGCCCCAACAGAAAGTTCAGCGTAAAGGTCGACAAAGACAGGAACGTGCATGTCAACTTCTTATCCTTTGACAAGGTCAATGACTCGAATAAATACTTTTTATTTTTTAACTTTGTATTTTCAAATCCTATGCAGTCCATAATAACGTTAAAGCGTGAATTTATTTTTTAAAATGTTTGCCACAAGCGGGCATGTATTACGCGGCTGTGTACACAAACCGTTCATTTGAATTTGCAAGCATGTAACTTGAAGAATTTTTATGAGGCGCCCCAATAGGAAGCAAAACCATTTATGCAGATATATAACGTGGTAACATGTGTGCACATACAGATCTGTGTACACTTCCACGCCCATTACGGAAGAATGCTCTACGTTGGCTCAAAAAAGTGAGAGAATAAAGGAAAACACTACAAACTGTTATTTATTATTATTTTTTTTTAATGGTCCCCTGTTACGCACACATATGTGGAAATAAGCATATGAGTGTTCGCGCGTTTGTGCCGACACCCCTCCCCCCTTTTTCGTTTTAAACAAACAAGTGTGCACGCCTTATATATGTGTACGCATGCATAGATCAGCTTAGTGAATTAAAAAGCCCTCCACTTTTACAATTTATAGACCTTCTTTTGCTCCATCTATGTTTATGTTACATGTGTTAATTTTTGGAGGAATGCAAGTGTGATTTTACTTATACATTTGGGCTATTCCTTGTTTATTATTTTTTTTTTTTTTCATTTCTATATATATGTATATATATACAGCTGTTGTGTCTCTGGTCCACCCTATGAGTAACCGTTTATTCCAAGTTGTGCCAACAAAATGACAATATTTATGAATCTATTGAGTTCCTGTTTTTTAATGTTGTTTTATATTTCGTTTTTTAGTTAACATTTTTAACAGCGCTTTAGCGCATGTCTGTGGGTACATTGCATTGGGGGGGTTGGGGCACATACATATATACATGACACGTACATGCAAAATATGCTCATGTGCAATTCGCATTTTATATAATGCCCTGCCAAAGTGTCACTTTTCACTAACACATTATACACTATGAACTCTTTTGGGTTACAAGTGTATACTATATCACAACCTATGTGCCTTTTTTTTTTTTTTTTTTTTTTTTTTTTGAAAATGTGAACTTCCACTGACATTGTACAACTGGGGGGGAGTGCCAATTTGTGGCATTTTTTCCCTAGATTTAATTATTTCACAAAAAAGATAAAAACAAATATATATTTAATCTTTCTTTAATTTTAAAATTTAAATCAGTGCACAATAAAATTATGCAGCTGTGTTATGTGTTTAACAAATTCTTAGAGTATCTCACATTAATACATATACATACGGACGCACATGTGCATACACAAGTCATTCCTTTCGAGTTGGTATATATATTAAGAAGCTTTGGGAATTTTCATAAAAATCATTTAGTATGGGTATTAAAAATTAAAAAGAAAAGTTTAAACAAAAATAAGGGTGCTCCTTGGGGAAAAAAAGGGGGTGCGCATAGTGGGTTTCACACAAGGGTAAGACGCATACATATTTATGCATGTGTATGCACAAATGCTCTTCCGCGCGAACAAGTACTGGATGTGCGGTTCGCTTAAATTGGCTCCTGCAGTTCGAGTGGCTTGCCCTTGTTGATCTGCCCCCATCCAATTAAACGCCAATGCTTGTCGACTCTCCTACTTAGGGCTATTTTGTCCCCAATTTTTGTGCACACCGGGCCGGTTAATTCTAACTTGGCTAGCTCAGATTTAATACCTGTAACTCTGCACCCAATGGAAGTGGATCCAATATTAATCATTAAGAATTCTCCATTTTTTAATTTTGCCACTTTTGTATTTTTTTCTCCATCCTGAGATTTCACCCCTAATAGTCTTCTGAGCAAATAGTAGGAAATTTCGATCTCTGCAAAACAGTCTGGTAATTTATTTAAATGGCCAATAACCTGACCAACCAATCGATCAGCTCTGGTTAAAATGGGATCAATTCTTGTTCCAACTCCAATTAGTCCACCTGGGACAGCATATTTTAAATTATTATTTTCAGCAAACATGGACAATATTTGCGATATGATAGGCCTGCATGTAATTTCTCCCTTTTCGTCTTTCGAAATAATACCGGGTCGTATTTCAATTTTATCCCCTACTTTTAACACACCATGTAGAATACTACCACCCGCAACCCCGCCTTGTAAAGTTTCAATATCTTCTCCTGGTTTGTTAACATCGAATGATCGAATAACAATCATGTGTGGGGATGATATGAAGTCCCTCTTTGGTATACTTATTTGTGTAACTATGTACTCACATACTACATCGATGTTGTATTTTAAAACAGCACTGATAGGGATGATGGGTGCACTATCAGCAGCCGTACCAGAAACGAAGTTTCTAATTTCTTCCTGTTGCTTTAAGGCTTGTTCTTCCTTAATTAATTCTACCTTATTTTGTAAAATTAAAATATGTTTTAATCTCATAATTTCGACGGCAGCTAAATGTTCAGACGTCTGTGGCTGTGGACACGACTCATTCCCTGCAACCAGTAAGAGAGCTGCATCCATAACAGCTGCACCGTTTAACATGGTTGCCATTAAAATATCATGTCCTGGACAATCAACAAAGGAGACATGCCTTAACAATTTCATTTTATGTTGACAATTTTCGCGAGGACATATTGGATCATCTTCTTTGCTACTTTCGTATGATTTGTAACATTCTGGGGGTAAACAATCCGGGTTGGTACATTTATATATTTTTGCATTCGCATACCCCAATTTTATGGTAATATTTCTTTCCTTTTCGTGCTTGAATCTAACTGTGTGCACCCCCGATATAGCATGAACAAGTGTTGACTTTCCATGGGCCACATGCCCTATCGTTCCAAGGTTGATCGTAGCTTGCCTGCTTATCACATCTTCGCTTAGGGGGGTTAACTTGGTTACGTCTAGCGTTTCTAAGTTTTGCTCAGCCAATTTATCCTTCTCATTAATATTCATTTTAGATTCGCAAACGAGGAGAACGAGAAATAAACGAGGAGAAACGATGTACAAAGGGGAAAAAAAAAAGGACACCGTGAGCGAGCAACAGTACAACACGTACGTTGCAATTGGGTGGTTTATCCAAAATCGGTCAACAGATGCACAAAAATAAAAACAGATAGAAACGTGCAGTGTTAAGGGGGCTGGTGGACGAGGCAAATATATGGTTACTGAAATCAGATTGATGTTAAACAAATTTGTACAAATGATAAGAAGCGATAGCTCATAGTTTTAAATGTTGAACAGATAATCTTTCGTATTTGTATATATATATATATCTACATATATATGCGTGGGTATATGACATAATAATAACAAAGCTTCGGCTGTGCCCCCCGGTGAGCTACTTAATTCTGGCATGCGTACCTCGCGCGGGTTTCTTCACTTTCGAATGGGCGTGGAAATAAAACGAGAGCTTCTTCCTTCTGAATATATTTATATGTTCGTACATACATGGGTACCTTTCGCGCGCGATAATTTCGACGCGTTTGCTTGTTAAGATTGTGCTGGCGCAACAAAGGGGGTATATATATATAACGCATGAACTCATGTAAGCCTGAAGTCACGTACACAAATGCATGCGCCCACAAGCGTGTATATGAAGCAGAGTTCTCCTCTATATCTGTAATTATGACGCGCGTCATATGAGTGATAATTCTCAGTATAAAGGACGTTTCTGCATACACGTATGCATGCATATATATACGCACGTGTATGTAGGCATTCAAAACATTCGTGCGGTTAACAAAATTATATATATATGTATATTCTTGGTAGTTTTATCACAATACAGTTATTTATATAATAACTAGGCAATGGTAAAAATATGAATTTTTTTTTTTTTTGTTTTTCTTCCTTTAATGCAGAGAATTAATGAAAATTACTAATTTACACTCATCTACTTTTTTCCCCTTAAAAAAAAAAAAAAAAAAAAAAAAAAAGAATTGTTGCTCTATTTGCTTGGATGTTTTTTTAAAACAAAAAAAATAAATTACTCTTTATATTCTGGTTCGAGTGGGTGTACGAGTGAGGCCCTGCGATCCCGCGCATATGCGGGTGATACTATATAATACATATGAAGTGCCAAGTACATACGTGCATATATATATGTACATAAGAAAAACGAGGCGCGTGCCATATAACACCGTGCCATAGTCAACCATGCCGTGCGTACGCAGCCCCGCTTAATATACACGAAGAGCCCTTGCCACCGTCTCCGGCTTTTTTTTTTCGCGCATCCTTCCACTACATTATATGTTATAATAATACCACTAATAATACCACGTGTAGTATGCTCCAGTTAAGATCCTGTACAAATTACGTCGTTTTCCGTAACCCTTTTAAATGTTCATCAGGTAAATTTTATTTTCATTTTCATTTTTTTTTTTTTCGTACACGCTAGTTTGACAATTTGCTTCAGTATACGAATTCTCAAATTGTCAAATTTCCAAATAGTGGATTTCTTCGATTTTTAATGGCGCAAGGGTTGCAGGAATTTTTCCTATGTATTGTATTCCACATTAGGCAGCATTGCGCATGCGCAGCATTATTGAGGCAACCGCAGAAGGGACATACGTGCATGTGTAGTATATGAATAAACCTGCTTATATACCTATGCATATGTATGCATGTATTATACACTGCTTCGACCGCGACCGGGGCAGAAGCTTGAGTCATTTTATTTTACACCATTTGTGAGCCTATTTTGTGGTACTATTTATTCACTAATTTTGGTGGTTACTATTTATTTGTTCATGCGTTGGTTTATTCCGGTTATATTATTTTTTTGTTCCCCTTCATTTTGATACACATAGCTGGTTTTCGTATGCGTGGTCCACACACAGTAACGTTTCCGTTTAGTTTTATAATGCCAACAATAGAAAGCGGAAAATTTAGTTTCATATGAGACCCAGAATGAAAGAGACTACTGAATATATATTTTTTTTTTTTTCGAAAATTTGACATAACAACTTTTGCCTTACCGTTCTAAATTAATGGGGATACAATTTCCGCTTTGCTTGTTTCATTGTTTCCCCCTTTTTAAAGTTCCCTGTTCTGCCATAAAACCAAGCTGATATCTGATTTGTAAAAAAAATATTGCTCATGAAGTTGGCCCATTATACATTACATAATGTACACACATAAATGCCCCCTGAGTACATTACAAGAATTCAGTTGTTACAACCTTTTGAACATCCAAAGGTATGTCCAGCTAAGGGGGACAGCTTGAAGGGGACACAAGGAGGCTTGCACATGCTTGGCAACATTGCAGCAAAAAAAATAAAATAAAAAACAAAAAAAAAAGGTGCCCCAATGATGATTCCCCCGAGGTGTGCACAAAGGTATATGAGATGTGTGTGCATACAGGCTGTTCTACCTCCCCCCCGACAAAACACATTACCGTTGCTGCAAAGTTGCCATAAGCATAGAAATAATTTTAGGCTACCCTTTTGCGCAACTGAAAAAAAAAGTGGTTCATATCAGCCATTTTGATATTCCGCAAAAGTGTGCCATCACTTTGAAATGCCTTGACGAAGTTACAACATAATGCGTTTTTTTTTTTTTTTTTTCCTTTTTCCTTCCACAGTCCCGATTTTACAAACAAATTTTTGTACCTCCACCGAAAGGAGAAAGTATCTCCATAAGGTGGAACGTCCTCCTGCGTAACTCTGAAATGATGAGTTCCTCGAATAAAAATAAAAAAACGCGTTCCCATTTTTCGACTGTTATAAATCCTTTCAAACGTACTTACTTACGTGTGGAAGGCACCATACTGCGTAACTGTGAACGCAGGAAATAGATGAAAGCAGAGGACCACAAGATAAGGGAGGAAAAAAAAGTCGGTTTTATCTCCACATGTGACTTATCACAAGGCACATTTGTTTCGGTTCCTAATGATTAAGAAATAAGTAACAAGGGGGACGATACTTTGCTTTTCCTGTTACTTCTCCATTTGATGATTCTCCTTTTATTTCCACGTTTTTACAAAATGAATAAAATCGCGAAAGTAAACAATTATATTTGCAACAATGTTCCTTTTCGAGATATGATTCTTTCAGCTATGAAGGTGAGGAGAAAGGCGCCTTCCCTAGGCGAAAAATGGGGACAAAACAGAATTTTTTTTATACCAAACTTACATTGTGAAAATGGGAAGCACAAAGTGGAAAATTACACCTTCTCAATATTTTTAAATGACAACATTTTAATTGGTAATAAGGCAGTGGTGAGTGAAGCAGCCTCACCTGTAGGCACCTCCAAACAAACGCTGCTTTTCTGGAATAGAAGTCCAGGCGCTAGATACCCGAAAAAGGTATGCCCCATGTTGTCCCCATTAGGCTTTCCCCAATTTGTCTTATGTTAAAGTTTAACATTTTTTGTACAAGTTTTCACGCCCGCACGTTTTTATTACCTTTTTTTTTTTTTTTTTCCCTGTACATACCGACTTCTTCCCGTTGCGCGTGTTTTTCAAATGTTCCCGTTGACCACCTCCCCCCTTTTACTTCTCTTAGGCCAACAACGGAGCCCGTCCAGACTGTCGTTCGGTGAGAAAAATTAGGAAGAGATTAAAAACGGGCAAGTAGACATGTGTATAAAAAAGCAACTCAGCCATTATGAGTGACGTAGCTAAGCGAAATATATTATATAGTGAGGTATTCACCCAGTTGTAGCACCGAATCCTTTTGTCATCTGGAGGAGTCGTCCCAATTGTGATATGATTTCCTGCTGTTTTTAATATGTATTATGTACGTATGCTTGCACACCTGTCCTGGCAGGACACTACGAAGCAAGTTCAATGAACTCATCCCAGCTGCCAAAAAAAAAAAAAAACAAAAAAGGGGCACGTCAAATTAGAATATAATTTTTTTTTTTTTTTTTTTTGCATATACATCCATTTGTTCTGCTTCCGTACCACGCAATAGTTTTTCGTCGAATCTTAGTT
>NW_012192660.1:87497-92234 GCF_000956335.1 Plasmodium fragile | reverse complement strand
AACAAAAAGTAGGATCTTACCTTCTCACTTCGAAGTTTTTTTTCCGTTTTTACATTCCTTCAAATACCATTGTTCGCTTATTTTGCTTTAACTTTCTGTTTCTGTTTATATTTTGTTTCTGTTTTTTTTTTTTTTTTTTGCCTTTATTCTTTTTGTTTCATGTCGCATACTTTAATTATATATTATTTAATATTTTTTTTTTTCCCCTTATTTATATTTTTTTTTTTACATCAGGTTTTTTTTTTGGAGATTTTGGCTGCCATTCTTTCATATGGAACTGCACATGTACGCAAAAATATATAAATGAATATTTAAATTATATGTTTATATATATATATATAATACACATATGTAGCGCTGCTAGGTATAATTTTGGTGGGCAAGGTGACGTTGGGAGCAAATTTTAAGAGGCCCACGTATGACCTACACTTGGTGATATTTTTTCTGGTTTTATAGAGGGGGTAAGGGTATTGGATGCATTATTATTGTTATAAGTACACGTGAGCACTCACAATAAAATAAATGTTCGGTACATACGTACCTGTGGCCGACTTTATTTTTATGGTAAGAAAAAAAAAAAATGCTTTCAGTTAAAACAGGTAAAAGTTCACTGCGTGGAGGCACTGGCACAATCTCTAGTGTTGGCGAAAGGTGGAGGAAAAGAAAGAAGCACCTCGGCGATGGATACGGTGCATAGTGCGTGCCCCGCGCAAAGAAATACATTTATATATATATATGGTAACTTAAATTTTTATATATAAAACAACAGGAGGTGCGTACATTGGTGTACGCGTTTTTATGTACATACAATAGAAAACAATAAAATAAAAAAAAAAACCCGGGGTTGCAAGCTTTTGTTTTTTGTTTTTGTTTTTGCTTTCATATCTTCACCCTCTTTTGGGTAATTAATCATCACCATCACATCATCCCTACCACCCCATAAGTATTTGATCCTCTGGGCCATTGAGCTTGCAGTGCCCGCATACCATATATAAGGTATATAAAAAATAACCCATGACCGTTCACCACTTTCGCTTAACAAAAATGTTAACTTAATTCACTGGGCAAGGAACAAGTGCAAAGTGATACGGTTTTTTTTTTTTTTTTTTAACAAAAGGGTTTCATCACCGTCACGTGTGAAGGATTATTTTGCCTCACCACGCTTACCATAACGTGAGTCAATGTTTACTAAGAACAACAATTAGCTATATTTTTCCTACATGGGAAATTCATCTCCAGTGTGAAAAAAAAAAAAACCTCAACTCGTTTCTCCTTAATGAACAATCCAGTGAAAGGTTGGAGTTAGTCCCAAATAACCAGCAGTAGGAAAAAAGGAACTTCAATGGAAGAACAGCAAAATGTATTACTTGTTATTGTTGCATACCTTTTTTATGTGTTATCACACAGATTAAAGGAGCACCCCTAACTAATGAAAAAAAAAAAAAAAACCATCACCTATACGGAATAGGCACACCAAACACACTTGCCTTGTGTTCTGAATTGGGATAAACCCAAAACGCAGTAGGGTTAAGATACGCAGGTGTTCCAATTTGTTCATGTATAGCTTTCGAATGGATTAACACAGTGTGGCATGTTATGCGGACATTTTCCCATTTTAAGGAAATTAGTTTTTTCTTTTTTTCCCCCCGTCGTTAAAGTAGGGAAAAATAAAAAAGGCACATTTCGTATGCAGTCGCGGGGCATAATATATATGCACAGTTCTTGTACTGCCATTTCTTATGTGATACTTTGGATATTGTCGTTTGGGTTTGCATTTTTTACGCGCATGACAAATTTGTGTCACCTTCAAGCCTCCGTTAAATTTAAAATTATATATAAAACACGTTTACGCGTATTTAACAAGTTTACCCCCCATGTGCATATTGTATTTTTTTATTTTTTTACACTTACACTTGTGTATCCCTGTTGACGAAAACAAACCCCCCCTTTTCAAATGCGAACATTTCCAAAAGATGTGAAGGGGTCCTATTATTAGCTAAACAAAAATTCTGCGTATAGCACATATCAATTGTGGTCCTATTTTTTAAAGGGGTCACACAAAAAAAAATATTAAAAACAAGAATAATATTCACTGATCGGAGGTAAAATTTTGTGCAAGCTTCTTCATTTTTTTAAATGATACTAGTTCTTTAAAAAAAAAAAATGTTGCAATTGTTGTACGGGGAGTAATTATTATTTTTTTTTTTTACTCTCCCTTTTTTATACTCCCTGTGCATGTTGCTATAAGCGTGCATGTGATAACATTACGCCATCTCCTAAGCGAACACAAATGAGCAAAGGAGAAACGGGAATGTGAGCTGTTAATGTGCAGATCGGAATAGGTGCGATGTCGTTTTGCTCAGATAAATCGCTGCATTTTGTCCATTTAAGAAAATTGTTCTTTCTCGTTACGCACGTTTAGTATGCGTGCACGTGTGTATGAACGTGCCAGAGCGGATGATTGCTTGCCTTCGCGCGTCCAACACGCAAAGCGACCACGCGTGTGTGCACGCTTCAAGTGAATTTTTTCGAGCACAAAACAGAGCGGAAAACTTGTACGCCCGTTAAAAAAATATGTTTATATATACATTTATAAATGCTCTCGCGTCTTAATTGGCACCACGACAACACCCGTGGCAGTTACCTCGCCGCGCTGAAAACACAAACGCACACTCCGTGACGAATCGCTTCAAAATGGCAAGGAAAGACTACATCTGGATTGTGTGTAAATTCTACTGCGGGAATAAAAGGGGAGCTGTCAGCAAAAAGCAAGAGGAGGAAGTTTTTAAAATTCTCGAAAGTTCAAACATGCCGCTAAACGTTTTGATTAAGGAAGTACGACTGAGCTTTTATCTGTTCCACCACAAGCAGTCTTTGCACATACTGCTCCAGTGTGTGCCCATCACATAGCCGTATATGCATACATACATGAGAGAGAACACAAGCATCAAAATAATATCCTCTCGTGTGCATAAATCATTGTGGCGGCCACCTACATGTGCTCCTACCTAAAATGAACCCTTGTTTTTTGTAGGAATTCGACAGGAAGGCAACAATGCTGTATGGGAAGATTTACAAAAGCTTAATTTTTTCTCGCTTCCTCGGTAAAAAAAAAAAATATATATCATTTACATTGATGAAGTAGAACTAATGCGTAAATGGACTTACCATCGAAAGCGCTAATACATGCAGATTCACCCCCCACAATCATATACTTTCCCATTTCCTTTTCTTTCCTCTACTTAGTAATTTTCGCAAATTTGAGACTTCGACTTTTTATCATCCGAACTAGTAATGTGAGTACATATTCCAATTGGGCAAATGATCAAATTTAAAAAAAAAAAAAAAAAAAAAGCTAAAAATTATAAGTTTAAAATGCTGCGTCCACAACGACATAAAATAATCACTGCGATTATAACACATGGAGCATGGTGTTTCCCCCCTTTTGTAGAAATTCAAACAAGACATTTCACTCTTGTCGCAGTTTGTAACCCTGTGTGATGATTATTTGGACGTTCAAGTTCTATACATTGGAGGTTAGACGCACAGATGGGCCCACTCAACTGTGCTATTCAAGGAGCAACATTTATATGTGCTTGTGGGGGAGGCAACATATTCATATAGACGGGATGGGAAATAGACCCAATGTGTGTTCACACATAAGTGGCACCCATTTCTAAGCGCAATTTTTATGCATTACACTGTTTTATTATTTTATTATTTTTACCCCCCTTTTTAGTGACGCTGCTCAAGTGCAAGCGATTTTTGATGAACCTGTTCATTCAGTTAAAAATTGAGGAAAACATTCCCATCATTATGAAGTAAGCTGTTTTTCGCATTAGAGTTTTTTCTCTTGGGCTGTCAACCGTCGTGAAAAACGTGCCGCTATGTGTTTTTGCGTCTACCACATTGTACCATCCCCTTTATGCGCGATTTTAGGGAACTGGAGCGTACATAGGGAAAGCCTGTCGAGGAACACATTTTAAAAAGCGTCTGGCAAGGACGCCGAACCGGATTAGCTCATTTTGGACGAAGTCTAATTTTGTGGTTCACACATATGCAGGTATATGCTACATTTGTTTGCGGAATTGTGTATGCACCGCTGCACACTTTTTTTATGTGCCATTTGTACCGTTTTTTTTTTTTTTTTTTTCTTTTCTCAAATTTATACGAGCACAGCCTCGTTGTCTCTTATGACGACACTTCCGGTGCCTTCCATTTTTAAAGTATTATCATTCACGATGCTGTACTAATTAAAATGCAGGGGAGGGATAATCCACCCCCTGTGCAGTTACCCATTCGTGGGAGCCTATGTTGTATGTAAAGATGTATTCAAATTTACATACGCATGAAGTGTACCTTTTTTTTAATTAAAAAAAGAGCTTTAATGTATGCAAAATATTTATATACGTGTTTCGTTTTGTTTGTTTGTTTTTTTTGTTAAACTCTTAGCTGTTTACGCAAGTGTAAAAAAAAAAAAGAAAAATATAAAATAAAAAATGTATTAAAAATGTAAATTGTATATCAGTTTGGCACGTTTTGCAAATGCTGTTATACGTAAGAGATAACTGAACAGATAAACAACGGCATGCATATTCTTTGTGTGTCCCCTTTATCTGTTTCTTCTTGGCAAAAAAAAAAAAAAAAAAAAAAAAGGATTCCCCGCAAAGAGGTGCAAAAAAAATGAAGTCAGCAAAGTAACCTATACAATTTATACATTTTTTTTTTTTTTTTTTT
>NW_012192660.1:83934-87397 GCF_000956335.1 Plasmodium fragile | reverse complement strand
TTTTTAATTAAAAAAAGAGCTTTAATGTATGCAAAATATTTATATACGTGTTTCGTTTTGTTTGTTTGTTTTTTTTGTTAAACTCTTAGCTGTTTACGCAAGTGTAAAAAAAAAAAAGAAAAATATAAAATAAAAAATGTATTAAAAATGTAAATTGTATATCAGTTTGGCACGTTTTGCAAATGCTGTTATACGTAAGAGATAACTGAACAGATAAACAACGGCATGCATATTCTTTGTGTGTCCCCTTTATCTGTTTCTTCTTGGCAAAAAAAAAAAAAAAAAAAAAAAAGGATTCCCCGCAAAGAGGTGCAAAAAAAATGAAGTCAGCAAAGTAACCTATACAATTTATACATTTTTTTTTTTTTTTTTTTTCTGCAATTTCTACATGCAGACGTATCTATATCAATTATCCTTGGACTTTCTCTTTATGTCTTTTCTCTGTTGTTGTTTGTTCTTTCTTCTTTCGGTTAGTTTAGCTCTACGTAATGTCTTATATGCCAAGTAGGATTTGTCAATCTTGGATACCTCTATGGACTCATAGAATGGCTTGGTGTTTCTTTCCTTCTTGAATATGCTACGTAACTGTTTCTTCTTTCTTAATTCTTTAACTACATCTTTGCTGCTGTCCGCTGGTATTCCTCCAATTCCGTTTTTAATTTTGGAATTCTTCAAGGGGATCATAACTAAGCATTGCTTATATTTCTCCAACCTCTCGATGTTTTTTTTTAATGTTTCTTCGCATCTATTTTTTCTCCTTTTGTCAACACAGATTCCTATGCTTTGGGCTGCAAGGGGATTTAACTTGGCTCCCTACAGAGGTGCAAAACGTGGTGGGAGGGAGGATGTACAAAAAGCATAATTAGCATTAGGAGGCGAGTTAAAAATAAAAAGGGCATTGGGCAAAGTAAAAATCTTGTACACTCATTCATTACATGAGACTGTATAACAAATGGAATAAACGCAACTGCTGTACTATGCATACGGCACACTGTTATACGCAACACCATTTCATGGTAGAATATAAAATACATACCTTCAATTCCTCAAGGGTGAATCCTCTTCCAAGTCTTGATCTGAAATTGTACCTTTGAGTTGGGCACTGCACTATGGGGTGCAATTTTTCAATGGGAGTTCCTCCATTTTCCTTTCTTCTCTTTTCCCTTAACAATCTTCTTTTCTTCTTTTTTATGTTCTTACTGAAATTTACTCTTACATGCCTTTGCCACCATTTGTGCAGGTGTACATTTGGCAATACGTTATTGTGTGACACCATTTTGGAAGGTTACTCTTGGAGCGATACTCAGGCGAAAAAAAGGGGCTGATTTGGAAAGGGGGGGGAGGGGGGAAAAAATGAACAGTGAAGCACTATGTGAATATATTTGTTTTATTCTACGGGGACACTGCTGAATTTGCGAGGTGGGCACGCCGTTATGAAACTTTTCATCCTCGTTATGCAAGCTCTTTAGCACATATCTGCATAAACAGCACGGAACAGTTAAATGCCGTTCTAATCGCTCCCGTTAGAAGCGCATAACGTGTGCCTCGGTTTACATCTCTCGAAGTTGAAATGGCTTCGAGGACCTCTTTGTACCCATTCGGGATGACTGAAACGCTCTCAAATGGGAGAAGCATTTCGCGCAGCATCCTCGCAACATCCGCGCAGTATCATCACACGATCATATGCCCTTTTAAATAACCTCAACTTTGGCATTCCTTTTACATCTCCTCATAAAAGATTTTACCTTTGCTTAAAACTTCCTCGCGGGAAAATTGAAAAACTGCAAGAGCTAAGGAGAGGAAACAGTTGTTCAAAAATTTACTCAGTGGGAAAATAAATCGCAGAAAAGGTACGAAGCAGCCAAATTCTGATGCCGCGGAATGATGGAAAAGAAAAAAAAAAAGGAAAAGAAAAAAAAAAAGGAAAAGAAAAAAAAAAAGGAAAAAAAAAAAAAAAAGGAAAAAAAAAAAAAAAAGGAAAAAAAAAAAAAAAAAAAAAAATTATACCTTTATCCTGATCCTTATTATAAAAATTTCAACAATAATTAAAATGAAAATTGTATCACGCGATAATAAAGTTACTATTTATTTTTGCACGACGACCATTTATTTGTTCCTTCACGTCAGAGAAGTGCCGCTTCTGCCCTTTAAAGTGATACAGCGCACATGAGGATCGAATATTTCTTTGTGAAGAGGAAATACGCGTATTAAAAAAAATATTGCGCAGTTTTGTTTTGCTGCTTTCGCAAAAAGCGTCAATGGTGACGTGTTGCTTTTTTATACATAACTTCTTTGCATATGTACGTACTTGTAATGGCGGCGTGGGTCCCTTTTCCCGCCCTTTGTTTTTGGAGTGATTAAAGTGGGGGCGCCAAAACGTTACTGCACAGCGTGGTTCCCTCCAAATAATAATTGCCCTATCGCGTCGCGCACAGCATGTTAAATTGTATTATATATTATGATACCGTTCTCCGTGGGGGTGGCGTCATTTTTTAAGCCCCCACTTCAATGTGCTGCACAGTTATTTTTTACATAGGGAAATGGAAGAAAACGGTTTCACAAAAAAAACAGCGCTAGGATCCAACTCAACCCAACCAGCAATAAAAACCTGTTGTGCGTTCGCACGTACCTACGCTGCATACTTCATATGTACCTGCAGCACGGGACGCTACTGAACTAATTATTTATATAAATCTCGGGCTTGTAAAGGCGTCGGCAGAGTTTTACAAATGGAACTATGTTAAACATATCGCATTGAATTGAGGATCCCCCATACCGTTTTTAACGAGCCACGCGTAAAAATATAACATTGTACACCGATTTAAAGGTATATAAAAATTATATATGCATATGCGCTTGGCATAGCTCCTCCCTCTGCTGTTTTTAATTCCCCTCCTTTCCTTTTTTTTTTTTTTTAAAAAACATATGTAAAAAAAAAAAATAATTAAATAAATAAATCGCAAAACAGATTAAGCAGTAAATTAAATCAACAAAAAAAGGGATGATACATCCATGTACCACTATTTTGAGGAAAACACAACTTTTCCTTTGAGGAGATAAAAATTTTCTTCCCTTAAATTTTGTTTGAACCCCCAAATTTAAGTTAACCTTTCACGGTAAGAACACGTAACCGTCAAATTAGTGACAACGCGATATAGGATAAAACTTACTGCGTCATTTGTCACTTTTTTCTTCTAATGCCGACGTCGTCACGCATTTACGTGGCCGTATGTACTCGTTATGACGTATGTCCCTGCGGCCGCGTGTGAAGTTGGCGTCGTTAGTTTGCTTCACGCCCCCCCCCAACGCACGATGTTACCTTGTATTAAACTTTTCTTTACCTCTATTTCCATTCGCATTACAGATAAAAATGACGACTAAAGTGAAGAGAGTTCAAACCTTTGGAAAGAAGGTAACCACACGGAGTGTAAAAGGAGGAAAAAAAAAAAAAAAAAAAAAAAAA
>NW_012192660.1:25713-82978 GCF_000956335.1 Plasmodium fragile | reverse complement strand
CCGCAAGAAGGGGCGCGTGGGGAAACAGAATGCACATCAGGGGGGAGGGAGGAAAAAAAAAAAAAAAAAAAAAAAAACATAAAAGTCAACCCGAGTGTTGCGAAACAGAGGAAATAGGCCAAGGGAGAGAGAGGGGCACACACCGATTTCTCTACCCACTTAGCTGCATATGGGCATCCCACCTGCTGCGTACACGTGCCCTTTGCCAAGAAACCGCTTACGCGGCACCATTACGTTTGGCCAAATAATAACTACTATGGACAAACGAAGTGGCGTCCCGTTTTCGCGTTTTCTTTCAACGTTGAGATGGTGAAGTGACATATTAACCGCTGTACTGAACTGTTCATGTTTTGTCACGTCTCTACCAAGGGGGATATGAAAAAATTGCGTAATGCATTTTATTGTCCTTTCTTGAAATTGGTCGCCAGCACTCCCTGAGCTATTTGTAGCAGTTGGCATAATATATCAGCAGGCCACCAAATGGGATTGTTTGTGCCTTGTCCTTTTGGGGGTCTTTTCTCATCCCCTACACTGGATAGATAAACCACCATCTGTGTGGCACCTTCACATGAAATTCCTTTTTTTTTTTTTTTTCCCTGCCCATCTCTGCAGAAAACATCCGTTGCCGTGGCAACTGTGACCAATGGAAAGGGTCTAATAAAATTGAACGGAAAAAATCTTGACCTAGTGGAGCCACACATATTGAGGACCAAGGTGTACGAACCCTTATGGTTAATCGGATCAGCAAAATTAAAAAACTTAGATATTCGTATTCGAGTAAAAGGAGGTGGACAAACTGCCCAAATTTATGCCATCAGACAAGCCATTGGAAAAGGAGTCATTTCCTATTACCAGAAATACGTAGACGAATCTACAAAGAAAGAATTAAAGGATGCTCTGTTAAGGTACGACAGAACGCTGCTTGTTGGAGACACAAGAAGATGTGAACCGAAGAAATTCGGTGGAAAGGGTGCTCGTGCCAGATACCAAAAATCATACAGATGAATTTACTTTTATTGTTCACTTTATTTTTTTTTTTCATTTTTAATTGTTGCACACGTGTAAGAGGGAGGATGTAGATAAGGTTGCCCATACGTTACGTCCTGGTTTTCCATGGGGCATCCTTACATGGCCTTTTAGCTGTGAATCTGCTTATCCGCATTTGCAGTAAGTGCTAATGAATGTGCCATTTTTGCAAAATAAAGAAAAATAAATAAATAATTTTGGAACGAATTAGAGGCAGAGAATACGAAGCACTCCCAAACTGAAGCCGCGAAATATACAGGAGTCCATTGTGCACGCTCAACAATTTATTTATGCATTCGTACATATACACGTGTATTCAAAAAAAAAAATTTTTTTTTTTTTTTTTTTTTTTTTTCCTTTTTTGCCTGTGTGCCTATGTGTATATATTTTATTCCAACAACGGCGTAGTGCGTAACCACTTGAACCCTTTTTAAATAATCATTGCAATTGTGCCATACAATTGAGAAAAAAAAAAAATTACAATGTAGACGACTTGCGCGACTGATTAATACGGGTGACGCAAGAAACTGCACATGTCAAAGACACTCACAGAGAGGGCGGCCCGCAAACACACACACTGCTGTGTTCATTGTGAAGTGTAAACTGTGCAAAAGGTTCTACGTACACAAAAAAGAACAATCAGTTTGGGGGGGAGCCCAACTGCTTCTTCGTAAAAAACAATTGGAAGGTGCCCTGCCACCGGTGTTTGTGCTACTTCTTAGGCGCACGCCCGGTAAAGCTGGTACCTGCGGACACAAGTATCGAAATTGTCGATAGGCAAACTGCACTCCTCGAGGTCACATCTGAGCATCTCATAAATGAGTTGAAAGAAGGAATAGGTCGGAGCCCAGTGCAGCACTTGGCGTGCCTTAGAAGAATCGCCATGCAAATTGAAAACATCACATTCTCGATAATATTTGGAGTCTTTTTTAATAAGCACACGATCGTTTTGATCGACCCCGATCTCTTGAACGCCTGTTCCTTTCCATTTTAAAAAAATCCCAACGAAGGAAAAAGAAATTTCACAAAATTCCTTCACCGTATGTTTTTCATTTGAGCTTATGACAAAGTCATCAGGCTCATCCTGTTGTAGCATTAAATACATAGCACGGACGTAATCCTTTGCATGTCCCCAATCTCGGTAGGTAGATATATCCCCTAATATTATAGCGTCTTGTTTATTTTTGCAAATATTTGCTACCCCCCTTGTAATTTTCCGAGTTACAAATGTTTCCCCTCTCCTTGGGCTTTCATGATTAAACAAAATCCCATTCACACAAAACATTTTATACGACTTTCTATAACATATCGTTATGTAATGAGAGTACAATTTTGCAATTGCATAAGGGGAGACAGGATTAAATGGAGTGCATTCGTGTTGCATATCATCAGTGGAGCATCCATACAACTCAGAGGTAGAAGCATTATAAAATTTTACATTCGGTAGGTTTGACATTTTTATTGCTTCTAATATGCGTAAGGTCCCTACGCCCGTCGTGTCGGCTGTGTAGACGGGCAAATCAAAACTAACCTTTACATGACTCTGTGCAGCTAAATTGTAAATTTCATTTGGCTTTATTTTATTTATCAAGTTACAAATGCTGCTGCTGTCTAGGACATCTCCGTAATGCAAATGGAGCTGATCAAAAATGTGATCTATTCTTTTGGTGTTAAATGAGCTGCACCTGCGTATCACCCCATGTACTATGTACCCCTTCTCCAGTAACAGTTCGCTCAGGTACGAGCCGTCCTGCCCGGTGATGCCGAAGATGAGCGCTACGCTCATTTTGAGGGAGGGCGGAGGTGAAGGGGCAGAATAGCCGCAGCAAGGAGACGCCACAATTGCGACAGACCTTTTTTTTTTTTTCTGTGTCGCGGACCGCTCTAATGACACACGCGTCGTTTATAAAATACACGAAAAGGTGTGGACAAAATCATACTCAGGGAACGCCAAACGCAGAATACACACTTGTTAATTTTTCACTTTTGCAAAGGGACTCTCCCATTTTGTGTGAACTGCTCGGCGTCCTATACATTGCGCATGGTGTGTACGCCTATAAAGGCACAACAAAAAGTGAAGAACAAAAAAATTGTTATTCCGATGAATAAAAGAAAAAATCTTTTGTGCCTCCTATTTTTTTTTTTTTTTTTTTTTTTTTGCACTACATAACTAAGCAAACGCTGCTCAGAGGTGTGTCCTCTATGTTGCCACGCGTGGGCAAGAATTCGTTGCGCAATAGGCAGGCACAATGAGAAGAAAAGTGTACGCAAATATGTGTGGAAAGGGTGACGGGTGGGACAGGAATGCTCTTGGCAAAGCAAGCATGCAACTGTGCACACACAAAAAAAAAATATATATATATTATTTTATATACATATGTGCATGCAAGCACAGTGGCGTTTTATGGAGCGACCTACGCACCTATCGTTCCCCCTTCTACTTGGTTCCCCGCTTGAGGAAATACCCCTTACAGCTGCACGCTTGAACGGCAAGAATCCATTCGCCATTTTATTTTTTTTTTTTTTTTGCTTTTTCCTATTCATTCGTGTCATTCATATTTTTTTTTTTTTTAACCCTTCCGCAATGACAATCAAATAGAGAGCAATTCTTCCAAATTGCGCTGCGGAATTTTTTTTTTTTTTTTTTGGTACCCACCTTCCCCTTTCGCCTTCTTTATGTCGCCCCCCACGTGGTACACTATGATATAACATGTTCGTTGAATTCCTTCTTTGCCTTCTCACATGGTGTTACGTTCATCGCTGCAAAGGTCTACAAATCAGTAAATATAAAAATCAAAGTTCCTTTTTAAACAATTTGCATGGAGCACATGTCGCGCGTGGTTATCATGTCTACCATTTGAAAAGGGACACATTCGGGGGTAGTGGCTCCCTGCGCGTTGGAGGTGAGAGGCGGGGTCAAGCGCTGCTAGGTGGGTGCAGCGAGAGAGCCCAACATGGGTATGAAGAGGATGTAGAAGAGAGCGGCGAAGAGGATGCAGTGGAAGATGACCAAGGGGAGGACGAAACGGAGGACGAAATGGACGACCAAACGGACGAAGAAACGGAGGACCAAACGGACGACCAAACGGACGACCAAACGGACGACATAGCCCGTGAGGAGCGCCTTGCAGCGTACGAGAAACTGCTGAACGCACAGGGGGATGAAGAGGACCGGATGCTGTCCCCAAAATACAATATGAACATGTACAACGTGCTAGAGAAGCACTACGAACAGAAGGAAGAAAACAAAGTGATCCTAACTGTCCACAATTTGAATTACGAAATTAGTAGCAAGAAACTTATAACCAATTTCAATTTTCAGGTGAACAAATCGGAGTGTGTAGGACTTATAGGAAATAATGGTTGTGGAAAAACGTCGCTGTTAAACCTAATTTTCGACCATTCAGATAATAGTAACAAAAATATTATTATAAATAACAAAGTTGCTAAGGAAGGGTTGACAAATTTTACCCTAACTGAGGAGAATATGCACTCCATGGTGAAGAAAAATAAATTCGAATTTCTGTACAAAATTTTGCACTACATGAAAATAAATTCTCTCGAGTTGTCCCAACTTCCATCGATTATAAAAAATAGAGGTGTCTCCTATTTTGAGCAGATCAATAAAAAAAAAAAAGGAAATGACAATGACCTTTTTTTTAAAAATGGAATATTTTATTTTAAGCAGAATATTCACTTATTGGAAAAAAACAATTTGACCGTATTTGAAAAGGTACTGAAATTTTATCAACCCGTTTTAGACAAATATGAGGTTTTAAATTATATTGAAAAGGAGATCAATTTGTACAGAGATTTGGACTCTGTTCAAATGTGTGCTGTGGAGGGAGAAGTTGGCGACAGGTCCAATCAGTGTGCAAATGGGGACAGAGGTAGTGAGAAACACTCTTATGGTAATAGCTTAAATGGGAAAGAGGACCATTTAAGGCCAGGAAGTTACATCACGAAGAAGAATGCCAACATTATCGAATGCGTAGAAACAAAAAAGCGAGGAGAAAAAAGCAACGAGCAGGCGCAACTCTTCGCGCACTCCAAACTTTTCCAAATGGTGCTCAAATTGTACATGCACGAAAAGGAAAATGTATTCAAAGAGATAAACCAAATAAAAATGAATTTCCACAAGTACCTCAACATTTTGAATTTAAAAAATCTGCTGCATGTGAAATTAAGCAATTTGAGCAACGGATACATTATCCGAGTGTACCTCCTACTCCTTCTACTCAGCAATGCCAAACTTCTTCTAATAGACGAAATAAATAACAACCTCGACATATTTAACATTTTCTTTATTATGAACATTTTTCAATATTCTCTCAAGTATAAAGAAATAGGTATCGTTTTGGCTAGCCACGATTTCTTCCTAGTGAGTAAATTGTGTAATCGAATTTTAGATTTTAACAAAATTTATGGACACGATATCGACTTTAACAATATGGCATTATTAAAAAAGATAAGCAGAAGTGGTCATCAGGCTCTCCACTCTGATGTTCCACAAGAACTACAAAGAAAAAATGAACACAATTCAAACATTACATTTTTTAAAGGAAATTACACCCAATACTTACACACTATGAAAATACTCTTTGACAATAGGAGGAAAAAAAAAGAAGAATTAAAAAAAATTATGGATCAACTAAATGCTGCAATAAATCAAGTTAAGAAAAAAAAAAAAAACGAATTCATGCGTCAGTCATTAAAAAAAAAAGAAGAAGATTTGAAATTATATCAAAATGTCTACTCTACCCTTTTTGACAGCACCCTCAATTATCAATACATGTACTACAATTTAATATACAGCAAGAAGAATGAGAAGGGGGCGGCCAAGGGGGTTCCCAACGAGGGGGTGGTGCAAGATGGAAGAGAAAATATCGGCCTCGTGGGAAAAGACACTGCTGAGGGGAATTCGAATGGTGAAGAGATGATCGAGGAGAAAGACGCTCAGCATAACTCTGGCAACCCAGATGAGCAAACCGGACAAGAGGAAGAAGGCGTGGAATCTTTCGTGTATAATAAAATGAAGGATGTAGAAGGCAACATGAACAAAAACATTCTCATCGACATGAGCAAAAAAATAAAAAACAACGAGCTGATAGAAACAGGAGAGAGGTACGCAAAGAACAATGTGTCTCTGTACGAATTCGACAACTTTTCCTTTTACTTTTGGAATAAAAAAAAAAAAAAAAAAAAATATATTTTTAAAAACATGAATCTGAGCATAAACAGCGGAGAAAATATTCTCCTGTTGGGCAAAAACGGAATTGGAAAATCCACCTTTTTTAAGATACTGACGAATAGGTATAAATTTCAGATGCCCACGGAAGGAAGTAGACATAGAAGAAGCATATATGCGTATGGAGATAGCGAGGATGAAGAGGAATATCAAGAGGGAGGTGTCTACCTGCATGGCGGAGATCGAAGCAACGCAAACGCAACAAAAGACAAAATTGCAAACTTTGAAGGAAGCATACACTGCAACTTCGACAACGTGCTCCTGACCTACTTTGAGCAAAATATGATTAAAAAATTACACCTGGAAATTAACGAATATTTTAGGTACTTAATTGAAAAGGTGAATTATGAACCAGTTCATTTCGATGACGGTTTGGATGTGGATCGCGCAGACGATGTCATTATGGAGAACTATTATGACGAGGGTGAATTTGACAATGGCATTCCTATCTCTGCCTCCAAGGAGCACTTATTTTTTTACATTCTGAACAAAACCAAGCCGTTGTACAACGAACAGCACGTGGACAACCTTGAGGAGAAAATAAAAGCCTTGCTGAAAATATTTTACATCGATAGCTCCACAAGTATGAAAAATAAAAGTGGAGGGGAAAAAGTACGAATACTATTCCTTTCGTTATTTTTAAAAAAATCAAATTTGCTTCTACTAGACGAAATAAATAACAATTTAGATATTTACTTAAAAAATCTTCTGTTAAATTTTTTAAATTATATTTATCAAGGCAGTTATATTTTAACAACTCACGATTTTTACATGATCAAAAATTTGACTAATATCCACAAGGTCGTTTACATATTTGATTACCAAAATGTTTTTACCTTTTACAATGTGCAGGATTTTATACACAACTTCTACCACTTCATTTTGCATTCGTTTGACACGCTCCACATGGGTAGCCCCGCTCAGCGATCTGCCCTCGCGCGGGCTAACCACACACCCGAGCAGCAGCAACGAAGTGGCGCTGTGTACGGCACTTTTCAGAACAACGAAACTGCAAGCAACTCACCGCGTGACGAACGCCAGAATGGACCCACATATGAGGACCCACAGGAAGAGGGGAAAAATCACAATCAAGAAAATTATGACCAAATAATTTACGATAATTACGACTATAAAATTTTGCAATTCTTAAAAACGCAATATGCAAAGGATAGAAATGAAAGAAAAAATATGGAACAAATAACTGATCATGAGGAGGAAGACATTTTCGAAAAAAAAAAAGTCAATAGGAAAAATTTTGGAGGCAAAGGCTCTTCCGGGAAAATAAAAATAAAGAATTGGAAGCGCTGGAAAAAGTGAACTCCAGCCCCACACAAATTACCTAACAGGACGACAAAGTTTGTGTACGTAGACACGTACACACGCAAGCACAATTGATGAAAATATGAGGGTCACCCTGAGTAATCAGAAGCGTCGCTATGTTGGGTGTAGCACACATGCAGCGTCGCACGCAGCGCAGGACGCGTCGACGTTTCTTCTCTTCTACACGACAATTGAAGCGGTTGTGCGAAGTAGACAGCCAACTTATCATGGCTAGAATAAAAGCATAAGAGTTCCCCAGGGGACCAAAACGCACATCGTATTTCCAGACGTGTATTCATTAGCTGATACGTTAATAGGGGGCACATAAGTGTACTTCTGTTTTCGTCGAGGCGCAGAGGGGGAAGAATACAAGCCCTAAAACATATGCCCCCATTTTTATGCTACTACTTGGGAGGCATCATTACGAAGACGCCTTCAGGAATTTCGGGGCAGTTCTTCATTATGACTTCAACAATGTTATGTTCGACATCTCCCTGAGAAAATGATAAGGGATGGATTGATAAAAAAAATTGGACCACATGGGGGTAGGGTTCACACATGCATACATGTGTAGAAAAAAGTGCGCACAAATGCCGAACACGTGAATAAATTTTATGCAGGCGCAGGAAGGCAGAAGACGTACCTGTATGTCTATCTGGTCGGGGGCCCCATTTGCCCCCTTAATAACGGACGCGCCGCACGCATAGAAGCGTGAAAATATTTTTGCCATTTTGTCCAATTTGACATACGTATGTAACCCCACAACAACAGTGACAACTTTTTTTCGTGCCCGCGTGGTCTTTTGTATAGTAATTTTTTGAGTCGCCTAAAAAAGGGGAAGAAGGAGAGGAGGGGTGGACACGGAGAAGATGTGAAGTGCCCTGCGTGCAGTTGTCAGCCACGGCGCTGACAGAAGCAACTACACGATCAAGGAAAAACACCGTCGACTACATGCAATAACATGCGAAATAAATATACACATGTTGATTTGTACGCCGCTTTTTCACACACAGCTTCGGCGTGGATGTTAGTGTTTGTATTTACATTCTGGGGGGCCTTCTTCGTCTGCCGCTTGTTGCTCGTTTCCCCGTCGCCCTTTACAATGTCATAGTTGTACTTCTCCTTGTTCGCCTCCTTGCACTGGCTGAACGAGTTTCCGTACTCGCAGTATTCGTAAGGCATCCCGCAAACTGCACATGAGGGGGGAAAAAAAAAAGAAAATTTTAATGTTTGCGCGTCCTCTTTTGTACGGGGGAAAAAAGACGCAAAAATTTACATCACAGGTAATACATTATAGAAGCGCACATGCACATTTATTTACACCCCAATTATGCATTCATGTGTACGCAGAAGCACCTTTACAGTAGTCCACGATGACAGGCTCACATTTCGTTGCCTTATTTTTCAACGGCATTTCTGACGAAGCATTCTGATCTTCATTATTTTCATTTAAATTATTCGAAGCATCATTTGCATTTTCGCCATCTGGTAAATTATCTCTACCTTTCTGTTCATCCTTGGAGTCATTACTTTTAATTTTGCTATTACTATCTACGTCGTTTTTATTACTGGCACCCTTCATTCCTTGCTTCTTTCGCTTTTTTTCTTCCTTTTTATCTTTCATTTTTAAGTACCTCAACTTTCTTTGGGATATTTTTTCCTGTCCAGATTCTTCCCCTTCTTGTTCTTCTTCCTCGGCGTCCGACTTTATTTTCATTTTTTCGAATTCATTTTGTAGTTCCTCCATTTTGTGCAAAATGATTGAGCGATCGGTGAGGAGGTTACAGTGCAGCGGTGTGGGGGCGCACACAGTTAAACGATATGTCGGCGGGTCACTTTGTTAGCTGATTCGCCAATTGCTCGTTGCTAAATCCGCAGCAAGGAAACTGCTCTTGTCCTGGTCGTCGTTTCCGTACACAGCTGTAACACTCTACGTTTACCGACCAGGAATATAGTTGCGCAAAAAGAGCAACTTACTCTTAAAAGAAAATTGTTTAATAAACTTTTTACAATGTCCTCCAGGAAAAAAAAAACAGAGGCAGTTAAAATGTTTTGTTCATCATTAAATGGAAAGTTCAAGCAAAAGACAAGGGTGTCCTGTTTGCACGTTGCTACACTCGGGTGAAAAGTGGGCAATCAGCGTACGGTGTAGTGTGGGCTATATGGCAACCCTATCTATGCAACTGTTTGGTGTGGTTCATATGCGTATTGGATCCTTCCATGGAGGCCATGCGTGGGCACTAATGTACCCTGTTCTCAGTGTTGTCGCGATGTGGTATGTTTTGCCTGACAATTGGCACGTCTTCATGGTTCGTTTCACCCACTGCTTCGTTTCTCTGGGCGTATGGTTCCGCTGCAACGATGGTGAACGGTGGATAAAATGTATTTATATAAATGCACAAATTATACGTAAACATTTTTTTTTTTTTTTTTCTCTATACAGCACGCGACGTTCTTCCTTATGACATATGTTTGGCATGTCACATGTATAAGCACAGGTAAGGAGCTGCACAAAAGTGAACATTTCTCAACTCGTGTTATTGTAACTCCGTGCGGTTCATTCATCTTACTTTTTAATTTGGCAAAAACAGGTTCCTTAAACGTTTACCCAGGACAAAAACGCCGTATTCTCACAGTCCCCCTATTTTTGCACGGAGCTCAGTTGCTCAATTGTGTACATCGCGTATGTAATACATTTGTATGTTTTTTTTTTTTTTTTTTTTTTTTTTTTTACTGTTTTATATACAGACACGAATAAAAGCTTGGAATTGGGCTAAAAAAGGTGCAGTTTTTTTTTATGTTAGGATTTTATTTAGCCTAATTTTTTTTTCAAGGCAGAAGTCATCACGTGCAATTATTCGTCATGTTTTAAAGGGTGCCGTATTATTATACGCACGAGGGTTCCAAAAAATTAGCGCATAAAAGTTATACAATTGTTGCCCCTTATGATATGTCCCCACGTACTTTTTTTTTTTTCTTCACTTTATTTCATATGTAACGCCCTGCGCGTCAAAAAAAATATCTGCTTTCCTCCCTATGCATGATCGTTACAGTAGTTTCAACAAAAACAATAAAATAAAAAAAACAAAAAAACAGGCGTGTAAATATACAACAATTTTAACGACGCTGTATCCTAGCATATTTTTTTTTTTTTTTTCAATAACCTTAATATTTTACAAGAAAAAATAATTTTCTGGAAGAAATTTCTATACATAAATAAATATAAGATTGTAAATATGGCATTTATAGCACATTTTGACATTTGTAAGGCAAAATGAGAATAACCTTATTTTTTCCTGTGTGAATCCGCCCGTAAGTATTTATTTGTATAATGCTGACCATTCGTGAGAAGGAAAAAAAAAAAAAAAAAAAAAAGTCCAGAGTTGTAAACAGTAACGCATAAGTATATAAAGCTGTGATAGCATTTTGTAAGAGCCCCTTCTTCAGCAGATGTGCCCAAAATAAAAATAATATAACGTGTGCAATAAGCCAGGACATTTGCGACACCTGCGCCAAGTATGCACAGGTATAGATGAATCAATTTGAGCCAAACATAAACATCTTAACATGTCGTACCTCGTTTTGCTGCAAGCGAAGAATGCTTCTCTAACCCCCTACTCCATTTTCTCGATTTTGAAGTTTATAAAATTGTATAATCCCCTGGTAATACTTCTTTACCAGTTTGTCCTTCTGACCTATGCGAAGACGTACAACAAGAAAATAATAAAGCTGGCCTTTTCGCTCATTTACGTTTGCGCGTACGTGAGTATGTATGTCTCTTCTTCGCCTGAGTTGACCAAGTTACGAACGCTCAATGGGTACATAGCGAAATATATACAGATCACGTAACTCACATGGGGGTGGAGGGGGGCGCACTGACGCTAAGCAAATCTGCACAGGATTCATGCACCCATATGTGCACGCCCTCATATGTAGACATAACTTGTTGGTCACGAATTACAAAGTTATAAAACCCTCCCCCCTTGAAAGCTGTGTCATCTCCCACTCACAACATGAAATTTGAAGAATGCATACATCTGTTAAGAGAAAAGTTTCCACATGTGGATCCCAAACAAATTGAAGACAAAACAAAGTTGTATTTGATCAACAAGGCACAAGCGTGCCACTCGCACGTGGAACAAAATTGCCACATAGATGACCAAGCGGTGGAGGAACTGATTAACATTTTTTATGCAGAATATGGGGAGAAAAAAAGGGAGCAAAATGCACATAATTCAGAGTCGTGGGTGGGCGTGGACGTCAAAAAGGACCAACCGATCGGTGTATCAAAGGAAACACCGAACCCCAGTAACGCAAGGCTAGCGAAAAAGGGCAAAAATGCTGGACAAGTTTCCACACACACAAACAAGGCCGACCTAGTTATTCAAGACATTCATAAGGTTACCAACAGAGGGAAGGACAAGTTTTTGAGGGAAACCCCTGAAGGCAGTAGCAATGAGCTGAAGAAAGGCGGAACAGGAGGAAAGACTGGGGCGAAAAAGAGCATGGGGGTTGATACCACACGGGGAGCAGGAAATACCACAGGTGGTCAGCAAGGTGAGAGGGCAAACAATAATAAACACGGGGCATCAAATGAGGGCGGAAATGGGGAAGAATGTTATAACGCCAAGGGAGTCTCAAATAGCCGGATGAAGGAAGCGGAAAAGAGGGAAGATGACTTAGTTAACGAAGCACAGAATGAGAAAATCGCTGAAATGTGTGCGGCCGAAAATAGTGCTGGCTCGGGAGACATCTTAATAGGCGCGTCCCAAGGAATAGGCAAAGACATTGTGGAAAACGTTAACGCATTGGAAACGTCCAACTCGGCCGATGCACCCAGCGCCACCATGTTCGAAGTGCTCTTCCGAAAATCCCTCCTAGAAAACGACAATATAAAACGGAACATATCATCAAAAAACTTTTACATAATAGGAGAAGACATGCTAGTCAACATTACTATCATCCTGGACCGAATAATATCCGAGCTGATTAATCATTATAAAATAAAAAAAATGAACCCTAGCGAACAGGAACAGCATTTCGAAAATTTTTTCAAAGTTTTATACAAATTATTGAGCAATATAAGTTACAATTCGAAAGAGGAAAAATATAAAGTCATTAAATTCAGTAACAGTCAAATTAAAACGTGTTTTTTAACAAATTGTGAAATTTTTAATTTAACAAAACTGTTATTTGAGATATTAAATTTTAATACGAATAGTTACGGGGTGGGTATTTCCCTTCCGCATGATGATCCCAATGCAAGGCCCGAACAAATGGGAGAAGACATCGCATCGTCGCCTTACTATGTAGACATGATCTGGAAGTTTGAAGACCCCTTTAGCGACAAACAGTCCATACTGTTTGAATTTGTGCTGACCTCCGTTAATATAATTATGATTATGATAAATAAAAAAGTTCCAAACATCCGAATGAGTAAGGAAAAAATATTTCCACCGGATGGAAAAACAGAAAAGAGAATATCACAAGAAAGTGAAATTTCGAAAAAGTACTTTGAAGATCCGAAGAAGTACCTGGAAAAATTATCAAATAATATTTCCCCCATAAATAACAAACTGCTAATTATTCATGAGAAAAAAAAACAAGAACAGCAGGCCTTGAGTGACATTCGTAAATTGCACAATGAGAAATATGCCATACATAAAAATTATGGAAACGGCAGTGTTTCATGTGGAAGAAATTCACATGGCGGCGCATCCAGCTTGAACAATGCATCCCCTGCGGGAAGGATGTGGAGTTTGAATGGAAAAAAAAAAAATCCTTCCGTGGATAATCGTTATTGTACTGACAATGAATTGGCAAGTAAAAATAGCTTACAGAAGGGCACAAAAAAAATAAAGCATTTCTTCAAAAATTTATTTAAAAAAGGGTAACACATTCATCCGTTTGTTGCAACTTGAATGTTTTTCACCAAGTACCATAAGTTTTCCTTTTTTTTTTTTTTTTTTTTTTTTGTATACACAATAGTGTACGTACAGACAAATATGTACATTCATTGCAGTTGGGGAAAATGTGGATTTCCCTTTTTTAGGAAGTTCCAGTTTTGTTTTTAACTTCAAATAGGATAATTACACATACATGTCGCACTTTTTTTATATTGTTATTATTTTTTTTATTTTTGCCTGTATATGCTTATTATATCTTTCCTATTTTTCCACCTACATTTTTGCTTATGTTTTTATTCCTGTCCCAGAAATGGGGCCCTTATGCAGACCTCCATATATGATTTTTACGTCTCTCACCATTATAATCAAACCTTTTCAACTTTCTTCGTATGTCCAATTTATCATAACATGGTGACAATTGGGTGAAGAAAAAGGAAAAAGTTTTTTCATCGTAGTGATCACTGTCGTTGGTGAGTGTTTAATAAGCGTAGGGGTAATTTTTAAACAAACATATAAATCCATGCGTGTGCAAGCGTGCAAAGACATATATTTTCGATGGTGGAAACGGGCATGTCTTTTTCTTCGGGTTGATCTCTCCCGTCTGAGAAAGCCTATCCATGGCCTCATCCCCCAATAGCACAATCGCGTTAACCTATGCATTACATGATGACCCAAGGAATAATTACTGTTTACTCACCGCTGTGGTGTTGCTTAAATGAGTGAACAGAAGTTAATGGCGAAAGGAAAAACAAATAATAAACCACGCCGCATATTATAAAGATTACGGGGCATGTGAACCATTAGGATGTGTACATACATGCATATGCTCGTTCATAATTTTTTCACAATCAATTAGGTAATTCTTATCTTGTTACATTCTCCATCGCACATTGTGAGAGGACCAGGACGGGCTGGCTAAATTCAAATTTTCTCAGACTTTTTTCTTTTATATAACTTTGTTCATGCCAAACATTTTATCATATAAAATGGAGACACATGTCCACATAGCAACATTTGGGGGGAAGCACAATTTCGCTTCAAACAAACGGAACATAAATAATTGTCATAAGTGCAAAGGCTGGGGGGGTTCGCCCTGTTTTGTTATATGAGGGTTAGGAAAGAGTACCTCTTATAAGAACGGCAAGTCTTACAAGCGCCTTGCCACTTTATAGAAAATTGCCACCAGGGTATTTCGTTTTTATACTTACATGATGTGATGAGGCTGCGGGATGACGTTATTATATTGTCACGCGAATAGATATGCCTAGCCAACACTATGTTGTGATGTCTTACTGAGTATGAAAACTCTAACCAGAGTGACCCATTAGAGGCCCTTCTTTTACATACAGTTAGAATAACCTAATTGCAGGGCGGAAAAAATGACCTTTTTGTGCCTATAGGAAAGCAATATTATATTATACCAATATTAGGTTAAATTACAGGCAAACGGAAACCACTTGTTTTTTATTATATTTATTTTTTGCTTTACATTGTTTTAGAAGGTAATAAGAACATAAAGAACACCGAGGTCGTGGGAAACTTTATTTTTTATACTCCAAAAGTTTCAACCATTTAGGCGATTATATTCGCTTAAAACGTGAAAAAGCCCATTGACAAAAAAAAAAAAAAGGCAAGGAAAAATAAGCAGGAACAAAAACAGGTATGGAGAAAAAGTTTTAGGGTTGCCCTAAAAGGAAGGCTCACGCCACGGTGCTTATAAAAACATAAATAATGTAATATGTATATTTTTTGGTACATGCGTTTTTAATGTTCATGTTTGTGCGCCACAGGGATATACATGTATATATATTATATATATAATAATAACTTATGCATTGCGCTTTTTAATTATTAAACTGTAAAAGGTGCTTTTGCCCCTTAGGCCGCTCCACTATTATTACCGTATGTGCTTCTTGTACGCAACGCTTGCGTGGTGCCTCCAATTTCCGCACCTGCTGCCGTTTCAGCGCGCACTGTACTTAGAACACGCGGCAGTATGCGCGTACCGCATTTGTATGTATTTGGTATGCATAGCACTACTGCGTCGTGACTGATAGCATCACAGCACATGATTGGCTCGTACGTAGTACGTGCAGCACCCACGTTTAGTCTTCGCCAGGTAATATGAATTTATGGATACTCCATTTTTTTACCCTCTCCATAGAATTTAATTATGGGGACAGGAGAAGCGACAAAAAATAATTTTCAAAGCGGAAACAATATATAATATATTATGAAACGTTAAAAACACAAAACCAAAAAAAAAAAAAGAAAACCAAACCCAAAACAATACCAACCAAAACCAAAAACAAAATAAAAAAAAAACTTCTTTGTGAAAGCAATTAAATTCGTTTTTTCCTGCAAATTTTCGAGTATTTTTAAAAGCTGTATGTTTCATTTTTTTGTTACTTTCAAAGTATTTTTTAAATATTAGTTTCTTATATATATATATATGTATATATATACATACATATGTACTTTTATACATACATTGTTACATATATATGTTTTGCTGAAGGGTAATGAGTACAAAAGAGTTTACTTAGCACAAATTTACAGAAGTAGGCGCAACGTATATGCATAGCATACATACGTGGGTTGCGTATATATGAGTAAAAACGCACGTGGCCGCATCGGCATGGGAAATTTATACCTAGTTGTTCATATGCTGTGCTTGCGCTAACTTACGTAAGCCATATGCGTATGTGATTGCCCCTGCCCGTGTAATATTCACGTACTCCGAGCGCGTCACGTACATGTATATACTATGGTTTATTCATATAATAAAAATACATACGTGTTACATACGTACTTACTTTACGTATGTATGAAAACGCCCACGCGCTTTGTGCTATAGCAGAAGAACCAAAGTGCCAGAGCAGAGATTACTACTTTAGTAGAGAAATTAAAGTTTAACTAATTAAGAATTAAATAGTAAAAATTAAGAACATATAAATTCAAAGCAACTACATATTTATTTTGGTTTTTGTTCCATCCTTTTATTTTATTCTTTTTTTTTATTTGTCCCCCCTGGAGAAATTGATTGGCCTTTATATGCATATGTTTTTGCTAAGGTTGTATGTATAGTAGTTATATATGTATATAAGTGTATGTGAAGATACCCCTACTGCGTATGCGCGACTTAGTTGTATGCAAAAAAAAAAACACGTAATTGTTTTAAAGCCATATGCATATATAGCATATATACATATATAAACATAATTGTGTATGCATATTTACACGTGTACCATACTCTCCTGCGCTCTACCTACATTATACTCGCGTTTATAAAGGAGAAAAAGAGAAAGGTATGCATATATACCATTTGATGAAAAGAGCGTGACAAGAATTCCCTCTAAACCGCCTCACATCAGCGCGTGTATTGGACAAAAGCACCAACGTGTGTGATCAGTAGTACATATCTACATTCGCAATTAAGCATATATATATATTTTTTACACACGTACGTACGCAAGAAGGTGTGCTTTTTTTCTGGCAAACCCCGCATCCCTGTGGTTCATAACAAAAATCTGTCTTGGAAAATCACAATTATCAGTGTGAGAACAATTTGACTTGAAACAAAAAAAAAAAAAAAAAAAAAAGCCACGCGTGTGTGTTTTATCTGATTTTTCTCCAAAGGGGTAACACAACAGAAGGTACAAATTTGAGCGAGAGTAAGGGTGATACAGTTACTCAACAAGCGAGCAGATAATCGTGTGTATAGGAAAAACAAATATACAAAAGAAGTGTCAGGGGAAATAAAAATCAACTGCAGCGTGAAGGAACACACGTACCAGATTATCAACCGTAACAACGTTGTTATAAAACATATCGCAAGGAAAATCCCCAACCATATGAAATATTAACGAGATTATTGTGTTTTAAACATAAGGCAGGCATCTTTGTTTCGTATTATATTAACCCCCTTTGTTTTTTGATCACTCTCTAATTAAAGCAGATTCATCTTCCTTGTTCCACCCATATAATTATATATATAAATATTTGTCTATTCAAATTTTATACCCCCTTCGGAAGCCCACTATATAAATAGATACCCTTTTTTTTTTTATTGCGTCCTATCGAAAATGGTAAGAAAATGAATCTGTAGATTCACGGGCGCGTTAAGCGCATATATGTGGGTCGTGAGGAGCCCCTCGTTTTCATTTAAAAAAAATGGCGTAAATGAGCCATATAGGCTGATAAACGTGCTGACGTGCGAAAGTCCCCATTGTGCACCACTTATACCACCCCTATCATGCCACCCCCGCAGAGAATCCTCCTTTTTGGTGACGAAAACTTCAGCTTCTGCAACGGCTTCCTAGCCGAGCACGATGAGGACATTGTTGAAGTTTGTAGTTGTTTAAAAGAAAATGAATTAAAACAAGAAAGTAAGACTAACATTCAGGCACTAAGCAAGAATGTAATTATCCACTATGGCATTAACCCAGTTCAGTTAAAATCTAAATTCCCTCCGAATACGTTTGATGCGCTATATTATATTTTACCCGGGTTGTCATTTCATGGACATCCAGATTTTATCGATCCACAAACGGAAATGTTTAAGTTACGTTTAAATTTGTTTTGTTTTAGTTTTTTAAAAAGTAGTAAAAATATAGTCAAACCTGATGGTTATGTGTATATATTATTTCCTGACGAAGCTTCCGCGCAGAGTGGCAGTGGGCTACCTGTGAATGATGGAAACGTCGATGGCACGAACAATAATAATGACATGGAAAACAGCAATCAAAATAATGACAACAGCGAAAATGTCGAAGGAAACAGTAACCCTAACAATAATACAAACAATGCAGTGTCGGAGGGACTTGGAGATGCTGCTCAGGGCAAGAAGCACGGTCTACCCTTCCTGCCTATAGAACCGAAAAAGTTAGCAAAATTTTGTAACGTCACAAGAGACTACAGTAAAGATTATAATTTAAACCTTGATGTGCATGAGAATTGGCTACCCGTCCTGTTCAACATGCCAGTTGTGAACGAACTGCCCGACTGGGTAAAGACCTGTAAGTACTACTGCTTCAAAATGACCGAGTTGCCAATCAATAAGAATAAAAATAACAGAGGCGCAGGTAATAACAATATGGGAGATGCGGGAAATATGGGCAATGAACAGAACCAAGATGATGACAATCAAAATAAGGATGATGAAAGTGGAGGCGCAAAGAGGGAAGAAGGAAAAAATGACGAAGAGAAGAGGCAAGATGGGGACGAAGGAAACGATAACAATAATGCTAATAATAACGATATGAATGCGCAGGGTAATGAAAATGCCGGAAATAATGCAGAAAACGAACCAAACAAAGATAAGGAAAACGACCCTGATGAATACAATGTTTTGAAAATACCTCCCCAGGTGTTTGATTACCCCATCGAAAAACTGGGGCATGTGAATGAGTGCTTCTTGTTTAAGCTATATTCTGTAAACAGCAAAAGTGTCCTTATTTCGAGGCTGACTCTCAAGTACGATCCCAGAATTTCAGGATGGAAAGGAGACAATAAAATTAAGAAAGACATGCTTAACATGAACATGTCCATGAACATGGGAAACATGAATATGAACAATATGAACATGATGAAAAATATGAACAACCTAATGAATATGAATAAATTTAAAGGAGGAAAGTACAAAAATAAACAACCGAAAAATGATTTCCAACAGCAGTTTAAAAATAACTTAATGCAAAATAATATGAACTATTCATTAAATAAAAAAGGAAATATGAATCTCCCTCCGCCTCCCCCAAATAATTTGAATATGCAACCAAATAATGTGAATATGCCAAATCAGAATATGAATTATAAACAAAATAACTTTCCATTTGTTAATAATTTTAAAGGCATGCCGAATAATTTATCTCAAAATGTACAAAGTACTATGACGAACATTCCGATGAATGTCAATCCGAACCTCTCCAACAACATGATGAACCCCTACCTTAATGGAGCCTTCAACAACAACTTCAGGAACAACATGTACCAACAAAACATCCCCATGCCTCCCCCCATGGGAAACTTTAACAAAAAGTAAGGTGCGCGGTGGAGCGCAGAGAGGGAGGGATGCTGTGTAATCTTGTGGAAAATGTCGAGGGAGACATATACAGTGCTTTTTGTTTGTCTAGGTGTTAAGTGCTAGCACGTGGATACCAGGCAAGACGTGCCGTGGCGTATACATAGTCTCATTGACACAATAAATATGCAAACGGAGGAGGACTAGAGGGAAGAAACGCTTTCCATTCCGCGTCCTTCACTTGCAAATTTGCCACGCATTACTTGCATTTTTTTTTCCCCTCATTTTTGTTGTTATAGAATGTACCAAGGCCACAACATGAACATAAAGAGAAAAAACGACATGTACAACTGCGACAATATGGAGAAGACCTACGACAACTACATCATGAAGGTAACATAGATGATGGAATGGGTTTGCACGTGGGTCTATTTTTACTTCCCCTTTTTATTTGTGCTCCCTGTGTGGTCCATTTGTGCACAGTTTTTTTTTTTTTTTGTTTTTTTTTGATGCGTCAATTTTGTTCCATTTAGATGGCGAATTTTGTGTGTATATATATTTTTTCCTCCACTATACATGGTGTTTGCGCGGCTTACCTTTCTTACGCTTGGTGTTTTAGTGCCCCCGGGGTTGTAAATTGTTTATCATCCCTCCAGCCTGCTCTATGCGTTTGCTTCACTCCTGCTGGTATCTTTACTTCATCCCCGTTCCCGCAGGAAAACTACAAATCAGACGATGACAACAGTAATAATTACGCTGCGCCTTTTTAATATACGCGATATATTTGTTCCTACGCGACGGGACTTAATTTTTGTGCACATATATAAACTGCATGTGCATCTGAGTGTGCCAACATGTCCTTGCGTTACCTATACATGTGAACCCTGTCGTGTGTGAGGAAATAAATTAAGTGAACTGAACAATTGAAAACTCACGAAATTAAGACAAATAGGGATAACAAAAGAGACTTTTTTTTTTTTTTTTTTTTTTTTTTTTTTTTTTTGTTTGGCACCAACCTTTTTAAAAAAAAAAAAAAAAAAAAAAAAAAAAAAAAAAAAAAAAAAAAAAATTTTTTTTTTTTTTTTTTTTTTTTTTTTTTTTTTGAAATGTGCGAACCGCATTTAGTAACATAGCAAAAAGGAAAAAAAAAAAAAAAAAGAATTAAAACCCACTATAAAATAATATGACCATTATTTAAAAAAGTCTTGAAAGAAATGCCAACCGCATGCTTAAGATAATTACTTGAGCTTGAACACCCATATATGCACATGTCCCATGTGTGCAATTCGTATGCGCCGTATGTACATATGTGCGAAACTGTTTTGCTTCTCAGATATGAACGTCAATGCGTGTAACGATGACTACGATCTAGATCAGTGCGATTACAACGCGGGCAACTTAAAGAACATGCAGAACAAAAATGCAGAAGATGCTGATTATTACTTGTAATAAAAGAAAATTGAGCAAAAAAAAAAAAAATAAATAAATCCGCCGCAATGCGTGCATCATGCATTGATCAGCGTGTGGCATTGTAAATGTGTGTAAAGCTGAACGAAATGATAACAAAAAAAAAAAAAAAAGAGACCCTGTCATAAATTATTTTTAAAAATGCACACCCTTTTTTTCTTCCCATTTCTTCACCAGCATGAAACAAAGATCAAGAGAACCGAACCATTACGGTACATACTAGAAAACTAGCCATCTACAATCGAAATGACAAGTACAACGGATAGAGCTGCGCGTTAGTTGTCCACCCATTGCGCTTTACCGTACTCAAGGCGTGACTTTTTAGTTGCTCACTCATTCATCACGTTGTCCAACTTGCACATATTTGTATTGTTAAGAGAGATAACCGCGGTTTTACGTATTTTGTTTATCGTTGTTGTGGAAGCCCTTGTGACAATTACTGTCGCTGTTGCCAATTTTTTTTTTTTTTTTTTTTTTTTTTTTTTTCGAATTAGTGCCATTTCTCATGTGCGGATTTTTGTGAAACATTTTTTCGAGCGCAAAAAATGTTGCCTGCATAAATGTACACTTTACACCCCATGTGTGGATGTGTGGATGGGTCTGCCCAGCAAGCGATGCCGTGGCTCTTATTTTCTCCCCTTCATGCAAAAAAATATAATAAAATAAACATTAAATATAGCAACGTATAACCTTAACAAACTATTTACATGCGAGAAAAATTAAGCATTCCAACAAATTAAAAAAAAAAAAAAAAAAAAAAAATAGCTAGTCAAACATATATATCTGTCTAGCGCAGAAGGTACATAAAAATGGTAAAACAAAATGAAAGCAATTGCAGCGTGCAATACGACTCTATTAAATTTCTTTCCTCTTCCTGCATATATTTTCATGTGGCAAACGCTAATGCTGTACGGTACATAATATGTTCATGCACACCAATTTGAGAAACAATTTGAACTATCTCCCCAGAAGGATGAAACACATCATTCCACGGTGTCTTATGAAAATAAAAGAGTAAATAACAAATATTACCCCTCATTAATTCTTTTAACGATGCATGGGAAGAAGGAAAACCGTTTGTGCTATTTTGTATAAGAATGGTAAGGTTGGGGGTGGGTTGGCAAAATGGAACGATCGCTTATCTTAATTAACTGATCGATGGGGACCTGTAGAAGGTTTCCACCAATTGTTGTGCTTTTTTTTAAAGGTTTAATAAAAATGTGTTATGAATAATTTAGTTCTTCAAAAATGTGGATGCTGTTGGACTAATACACGATTTTATGGTTACAAAATGGGGGCGGTGCTAGCACGTTCCACCAGTGGCGGATGTGCACCAGAGCGTACGTATTTTGTGCGCAGCTGATTGGCGGCAGATACGCCACCTATACGCATAAGAACACTTATGCGTACTGCGCATCCATTAATGCGTTCATGTAAAATTAAAGCGAAAAAAAACATATCCCCATATCATCCACTTTTATAAACTCATATGATATATATATATACACACACAACTTACATACATACGCTCTCGTACGATGCATATTTTGTGTGGTTATATATTTTACACACCCGGATACGACACACGTATGCATGTTCAAATAAAAGGGGTGATAAAAATTAATAGAGGGGGAAAAAAAAAAAAAATTGGCGAATGGGACTTGTGATAGGAAAACAATTATTACAAAGATTAAAAATGGAAAAATGATAAGTTCTACCGGGAAATACTAACGGATATATAGGGAGATGTATGTGAAGGAGGGCAAGCGCGGGGTTATAGCTAAATGCATGTTATTGTAGACATGTTGCCAAAGGGGCGGTAAATTTTCTGCACATAAATGAAATTTCTTTCTTGGCAATAATGACGCAAAATGGAGTTCTACATATTATGGAGGGCAGAATTGTGCAAGCTCCATACATGAAAGGGGGGTGGATAACACAATATCTTTTTCCCCTGTTCGTATCTCGATCCCCTCCTCCCCTTTTTCGCGTTCCTATTTTTCCCCCGCAAGGCCACATCACAAACACTCTGCTCAGTTATTTTTCAAGGAAACCACTTGGGTATCTGTGTCAAGCTTAAAGACGTTTGAATGCTTCTTAATAAAGAAGCCCAATTTCATTTTCAGTCCTTCGGGTTTCTTGACTTTTCCTAACTCTGGCAATTTGCACTTTCCATTTTTTTTTAAAAATGCAACGAGGTCTTTTTCATACTGACTTTCGTCAAACAATTTGGATTTTTTGGATGGGCCATCATTTTTGTTATCCAGAGATCTCTTATTTTTGTTTTTCTTTTGTCCGTTCTTTTTTTTCTCTCCTTTGTTTTTGGTCCCATCTTCATCATCCTCATCATCGTCATCTTCATCATCGTCATCCTCATCATCATCTTCATCATCCTCATCGTCATCATCCTCATCGTCATCGTCGTCATCTTCTCCCTCTTCATCATCTTCATCGTCATCATCATCGTCGTCATCATCCTCATCATCATCATCGTTATTTCCTACATTCGTTTCGTCATCTTCATCTAAAGCATTTTTTTTTTTCTTTTTTCCAAATCCGTTAGCTAGCGAATTTTTCAGCGTATTTTTCCTGGTAAGCAGTCTAACCTCTTCATTTTCATATTCATCATCTTCATCTTCCAACTCTTCATCTTCCTCATCATCGTCATCCAGATGATCCTGACCAAATGACACTTCGTAATATCCAACAATATGGACTTCGTTTTTACTACCACTGGTTTTTAGCTTCACTTCATTATCTAGCATTAAAAATATATCCAATGCTGTATCTTCGCACACATTTTTTTGCAAACAACAAATGTTATAGCATCCATTGGCATCTTCCACTTGTACATACATCTTTCCTTCATCTTGTGGGTTGTTTAAGCATGCTCTGGACAGATGGATAACGGAGTATCCGTCCTTAATCTCCGGTATGACGGTTTCGTCTGCTTTAATTACTTTTCCTGCGTACAAAGTAAACAAGAGCGGGAGTTAATAAAAAAACAAAAACAATGCACATGGGGGCGAAATTCAGATGGATGAAGAATTGGGGTTCATATTTAGAAAGGCGATTTCGTTTTTCTATAATAAAAAATGCTAGACGCGTAACGGCACTTTTATATATGTACATAATATCTATTTATTCCACTCTTCCTATATGTAACATGACACATAAACAGCCTCTATAATGCAAGGGGAAAATGACTACCCCCCTTCTTTAGGGCGGTGCGGGGGCTGAAAAGTACGCATGAGCAAAAATAATCAAGGACAAGGTCCATAAATCGGGGGATCTCAGATAATGCAAAAAGCGTCACCCACATGAGCATGAATGAGGATAATGACTAACACAACATCAGCATGAACAACATACAAGCGCAAAAAATGAACACAAGGAAAATAAACTTAATGGTACATTTTCAACTTTGCAAAAATGCAGTCTCACTGGGCACATGCCAGCGCGACATGATGTAGGTGTTTAGATGTCGTTAGGCCGCAGATCACTTACCGTAAAACATTTTGTGCTGCTTAGGGGGTTATAATTTTTTACGTTGTGGAGTTGTTGCTTTTTTTTTTGGCGCGATTTGGCACTGTTTGGGATTTTTTTCCTTCCAAAGAAAAGGTACTTCCTTCTTTGAACAGATGCAACTTTGAAAAAACACCGGTCAAAAATATACGCTTGGGGGGGGATGTTACTTTCTGTTTAACAACAGAGGAGGCATGAATTAATTTTTTTTGTTCTTTTTATTATTTTACAATCCTACATGGATGGGGATATTTATTTTTTTTTTTTGTTATAATTTGTTCAAGCAAATTATTTTGAGAAAAAGAAAACGTTCGTTTCTTGCAAGAGAAATGTTATACAAAAATGCGACGGGAAATAAATTCGACATAAAAAAAATAAATCTACAAATGTAGGGGCAGGAATATGCGCAGTTGAATTTTTTGCGTACCATAAAGAAAAAGGATACGTTTTTATAAAAGCAAGAGAAAGATTAAAAGAAGATTATACATTCATATGTATATATTATTTATTTTGTATGCTGCATACCGTTTGTTTAAATCTTTTTTTGTAAACTCATGTAGAGCGGCTATTTTGCCCAGCTCAATTTTTTTTTTTTTTCGTGACAAATGTTTGCACCATTGTACGTATATTTGCATGAAGGGACGGGTCCACATTATACTATATATTAGGGGTTCAGCTGTTCATTTTTACGCGGACATGTGACCCACAGATGTTGCGCCGATGTGCTCACAAAGCGTACGGGGGGAATGTTTCCTATATAAATGCTGCAGTATACTGTGCCTTATAAAATACACTGCACTGATGTTCTTCTATGTGGCCACGCGAACGCGTACCCATATGTCGTTATGCATATTATTTATTAATGCGTTGAAACAAAAAGGAAAAAAAATATCGCATGCAAAGTTCACTTGAAAGGATGGGGCGAAAATTTTAACCTAGTGTTAAAAGTTATGTACATATATATACATATTTATATAGTATCGTGATTTTTGTTTACTTTTTCCTACTGCCTTTTTCTACATTTTTTTTGCAAATTCACATCGTGTGGTTTAAATGGGAAAAAGTCTGTGGCTCACGACGGCAAGCCGTATTTTACATATTCCCAATTTTGTGCAACTGAAAAATAGCTAAAATGGATGTTTTTTTTTTTTTTTTTTTTTAAAGTACAACCATTTGGCTAGTAAATAAAAAAAAAAAAATTGCTGCCTTTTCTTTTCCACAGCGGAAAATGAGAAAACATACAAACATGGAATGTTCAAAAAAATGTATACTCTTTTTGGCCACTACATAAATAAAAATATGTTAGTGGATCTTTCCCCTTTTAATGAATCGCACGTTACTCTTTAATTACGCCGTCCAGTTGCCACTTCGCTGTTCTCATCATTTGATTGTTATAAAAAGAAACAATAACAAACGGGAATGTATGTGACGTAGGGAAATATATGCTTCACAAAATGACGCAGTTCGAAATGTCCGTTTGTCCAAATATTACATGTGTAAGCAAACAACTTTGTGAAATCAAAAAGGGGAGCGAAAGAATATATGTCCAGTTTTTGCATCCCAACGCAATGGCACACCATAAACATATAACCCGTGTCCCAAAGAGCTAGAAAAGCGATAAATTTATATCGTGCTAACGCTCGCGGAAGGGGACCAATTTATGCTTTGTACCCATATTTGAAGCAATTACGACACTTCCGACGCACCCTTCTTTGGAGGTCCAAATTGGTGTTAAGGAATTTATCCATTGCATTTTGTTAAAAAACTGAGGGGAAAAACGCGTCCCTTTGATCCCCGTCCTCCCCAGTGCTGTTCCTACTAATGTATACGCGGCTATACGCCATAACAAGAACACGACAACTTTGCGAACAGCTCCTTACCTGATTTGATTCGTTCACGAGAAAATGATGAAACTTTTGTTCAGTGCAAAATCGTAGAAAAATATTCTCCCTGTGTGCATTCTTCCGCGCTTTGCTGCGCTGTTCGCTTTCCCTGTTCTTCCCATTTTCGTTCTCCACTAACGGAGTCAACTCCCACCTGTGTGACCGTTAAACGTTGCATAAATTGTGCAAACTTCTGCACCAACACGTTGCCATTTATCGACACATACGGCTAACCAGGTGGCATGTTTTTTTTGTTCCTGCCATTTTACGCGTTTTCGTACAAAAAAAAAAAACACAGATATACTGCTGACTCCACTCCATTCGCATGGAATATGTAATGCTCGTGGCTTTCCATACCAGGGTAGAAATTTTACCCAGTCCATCATTCGACTATTAATACGCGCAAAAGGCATTTGCTGCATGTTTGCGGGCGATAGTGCAGGCAGCAACAAGCAAAACAAAGCGCATACCACGCCAAACGTGCCAAGTGAAAAAATGAAAAGTAACAATTGTGAAAATCGGAAACATCTCAAACGTGAAGATTTCGCTTGTTGAATTATCCAAAGCTGGCTTAAGAAGTTCCGTGCGACTTCAATGTATTCCCCCTCACGCTGAACACAGTTCACTTGTCGCGAATTCTTGCCGCTAGATGACGCATAACTCAATTAGAACGCATTTATGTATTATGAAAAAAAATCATGTAATTTTATTTTGACTTCAGTTTTGCTGCGTTCCTACGTTAGTTCTTTGGCTAGGTGTGTGTCTGCACAGTACGACCCTAACATTTTAATCATTCATTTGTTAAACCGCCCTTCTTTACTGCTCCTCCATGGTGTACGCATTTGCGTAACTCCACCCCCAAGAGCACATTTGCAATTAAATTCGTCACACAAATCAACAGCTGTTGCCAATACTACACCTTAGGCGGATTTTAAAAAAAAAAAATATGGAAAACGAAAAGCACGAAAATATGCTACTCGCCATTGCGCGAGATTTTCAGTCGATAGACAATTTTATAGAAACCTTTTTGTCATTTCTTGAACACAAAACTGATTATTTCCACGTAATGCTTAATGAGGATGATATAGGAACATTGGTCAAAAAGTATGATGGTACTGTAGGGAAGGACATTTTAAATAATAACAAATGTGGATTCAAAGCGCATAGCAGAGAACAGAACCTAATGAAGTCATTTAGAAAACACCAATTAAATTATATTATCAAAAAGCAGCCCTATTTAATTGAAAATGAAGACATGAGGAACAAATATTTACCTTCATGTGATGAGTTAAAAAAATTGAATACCTCAAAATTCTGCGAAGTGAAAAATAAACAGAACGATATGCAGAAGAAGGTAGAAACTGGACCGACACCGATTAGTGTCTCTGCAAGTAATATATTATTTAGAAATATCGTTAAGGGAGAAAATCACCAAAACGTAGCGATCGTCCCTAGCGGATGGGGGATAACAAATATGTGCAACGTGTTCTAAGCATACATGCGCATAGATACTCATACATATGCCATATGCACCCCCATTTAGGTGAAACCCACATATCAACCTGGAATGGCGGGCAAACTGAGAAATATCTCTGGAATCAGGCGCTAAACGAAATTAACATAGAAATGCCGCTCCACACCGAAATAAAAACTAGCGAAATGAACGTCCAAATTACGAACAAAAGCATTAAAGTGTATCACAAAAGTAAGACGAAGAAGGAAGGGGAAACAGTTTTTAACACTCCTCTGCAACGTTCTTAAAATGTGATGTGATCTAATTTCTTTAATGGTTATATGGAGTTTACTTTTTATATTTTTTTTTTTTTTTCACCCCACTTGCACCCCGCAGATGAACTAAAACTGGAAGGCAACTTTTATGAAGAAGTGAATAAGCAGGAATGCATGTGGCACATAGAGGACAAGAAAAAGCTAATTATTTTTTTGGAAAAAAAAAGAGACAACTGGTGGCCATGTGTAATAATCGGGGACCCAGAAATAGACACTTCCCAAATTGAGTCCAAAAAGAACTTAACCGATTTTGATGAAAAAACGCAAGGAGAAATACGGAAATTTTTGCACCAGCAGAAAATGTAACCCTATATCGAAAATACAGTATTTTATATTTTTATGCATAAATATATGTACTTGACAGATATGGAATTGGACAAGCACATTTTTGCGTGTACGTCTATTCCTGCGTCTTCTGCTCATACATGCAGTTCTGTAAAAAAGCATATTTGCATACAAATAAGACGCGATTACAAAAAAGAAAAGCATGTATGCGCAACTTATTGCTGTAGTAATAGTGCTGTAGCTAATATATATGCTTATATGCCCTTTTTTCGTTCAATGTATGTAGAAAAAATGAAGGAGCCAAATCACCTGAAGAATTAAAGGCGCAGACAATGCTGAAAAATGCCATGAGCAGTAAGGGATATCCATTTATGAAATAAATTTTGGCCACAGGAAATTTAGACGTGATTTTCCCAAATTATTAGTTAATTTTTAAAATTTGAAAAGTTTTAACTTGTGCCTATTTGTGAATCTGCCTGTCCGCTGATGCACCACCATGTACTTATATACATGTATTAATTTATTTGCCGCTACTGGCAGTTCTTCCCCCTACCACATACTCACCATGTGCACATCACATTATCATTAAACATGATAATTTTGCCGAAAGAAAAATCGGAAAAATGGCTTTCCTAAAGAATTATTCTACCGAAATGGTGATGTTCTGTCTGCATGTATTGTTAAAAATGTTGTTTCTCCCATTTTTCTTTTTTTTTTTTTTGTGTTTTTCTTGTTTGGTGTTTTTTACGAAATGTACTCAATTGGTTTCATGTGAGCAATCTATATTCAAAGCCAACCTTCGTGCTTCATTTCAATGACAAATGTTCATTGAACAATTAGTGTGCAACTAATATCCCTTTTAGCCGTTATAAGAGTGATGAGTAGAGGCATCCCCATTTTACGAGAATTTTAAATATAGTTATTTTCCCCCATTTAACAGCAATATCAAAAATAAGTAAAAATGAAACAAAATAAAATGAACCTTCTGGTTCTCATGTATGATCGATCGCTTTTGGGATATCTCCATTCACTAACCTTTTTTGGAAGAACGTATATAATACTATAGGTGAAACCTGGAAATCAAACAATACAACTAATACGGGCTCTATCCATTTTATGTAAACAACTAACTATTTTTTTTTTTTTTTTTTTCATCATTTGTTCAGGCGATTTTTTCGGTCTGATTGGCTAGCTATTTTAAAGCGCATCCGTATTATTTCCCTTTTTCCTTTAATTTTTGCCATGCTAAAATGTGTGCAGTTGGTCACATTGTTTAAGCTCTTCATACGTTGTCTTAACAAGGATGACGTGAATAAAGAACAACGATTCGTAGTAAGTTCGCGCGAGCATTTTATAGACCCTTATTTTAACGTGTGTACACAGGCACTTCCATTCGGATTGCATTTTCCCGAAATGCTATTGATGTACCTATGTGCGGATATATAAGCATATGCAAATTCGTGTTCGTATAAAAATGGCATTGTAGTTCCCTCCTCTATTTGTGTATTTGCAGAATTGTCAGAGGAAGGATCACTTGTTTTACAGTTACACCACATGGCACATATGTATGCACATGTCGATATCATGCATGATTTTCCTTTGCTCTTCCTTTGTAATAGAGCATTTTATGTTTAATGACAGCCACGGACCTAGCAGCTCACTTGGAAGAACAAAATTAATTTGTTATGCGGTTCGCTGGGAGCTGTCAATATTGTTTCCTCGTAGGACATGCCGCATGCGCAACATGTGCCACATGTTACTTTTGGCCTTTCCGTTTAGAGGAAACCATTGCCTTTTAGTTTTATCCCATTTTGAATATTAAAAAGTGGTATTTATAGGAGCACTTTATTTTTAGCATATCTACAACGGTGTTGCTTTTCCTTTTCAAAGTTGACGCAGGTTTAAAGTTTACAGAATTGTGTGTGAATGCTTGTAAAGTTTGTGCAACTTGCGCGAAAAAAAAAAAAAAAAAGAAGCAAAACGAAGCAAACGAAATTATCCGCGTTTATCCCATTATAACCATTTTATACCTCTGACTGCCGAAAAAATGTGTACACATACAAACGAGGAAAAAAAATTGCACTTGTATGATGCGTATAACTGCATGTTTCACATACACAGGGCGAACAAAGCATATACAATTTTGGGAAATTAATTTTTATTCATATTCAACCCATCCTTTTCTGTGCTGTTTTGTACTTTTACTTTACTTTTTTTATTCTTGCAGTTTTCGACTTTATGTTGTGTGTGCCCCTGAAAGAATTGCACTTGGTGAATGCAATCACCCCAATGTGGGTAGGCGTTCCCTTTGGAGGACATTTTCCTTTTCCGCTTTTTTTCGCAACAGATTTTTGCTGTCGTGAAAGTAGAAATGTTCTTTTTTTATTTTTCTTCTTTAAAAAAAGTGGAGGAAAAAAATTGGAGTGATGTAAATGTATGTACAAATATATGAATATACCCATGTATATGTGCGCATCGTGTAAACAGCCTTCCCCCGCCCCCCCTCCTCATATTGAACTGTTGTGTACTCTCAGATCACTTTTTTTTTCACCCGTTTTTCCTCCCTGCAATTTGCAAATGTTGTCATTAACGTCGTAATATGTGAAGGTGTACATGCGTAATTCTGCTCTTATTTTTTTTTTTTTTTTTTTCTTTTTCCCCCCTTTCTTTTTTACATTTGGTTGCAACTTTTAAGAGGCAACAAGTATATACTAATATGTACTTACATGCGCGGATACGCGACAAACATAATGTTGTAATAAGTAGTGTTTGCCTACATGAGTGTGTTTATACATATATAAAAAAACACGTATTTATGTGCGTGCGTGGGTATGTACACATGTACAGCACCACAGTATATCTCAGATTTTTTCCGCCCATAGCAAGTCGTTTTGTTCTTTTTTTTTTTTTTTGTGAGGACTTGCAATTTTTGAAGCACTTAATATTACGATGGCGTTTTGGTAATAATGTAAAGTATAGAGAAACCAAGAAAAAAAAATTCAACTGTAAAAATTGTTAACACAGCAGAATATGAGTACACGGAAAATATAATGTTATGAGAACATTGTTACGTGTTAAATGTGAAATTTGGATTTTAAACTTTTTAAGAAATGACATGGAGAAAGAACATTTCTAAAAAGAACAACGAACCAACAAGGAAAAAAAAAAAAAACAACTTAGGAATAACAAGAAAATGCCGAATAATACGAGATATTATTACGACGTGATAAACAGCACGTGGTGGTATTTTGATACCCTCTCTGGGGGGTGGAGAGAATGCGACCAAGACGTAGCAACAGAGGAGACAGCAGAAGAAGAGGTAACTGCAGAAAGTGCAAAAAATGGTGAGGAAAAGACAAGCAATAAATACCATGGTTACAAAAATGTGGACAAGTGCAACGAACCAAATTATACGAATCATACCCAACATGTTATGAACGGAAACGTCGAAACAAAAAAGGGAAAAAGGTTACAATACAGGCTCCATAATTATGCATATACACCAAGAAAAACCTCAAAACCCAATTCGGAAAGTTCTAACGGGGCTAGCAGTACAAAACACTACTCCTTTAGGAGCAACATAAAACAACGTGAAGGTGAGAATGTGCTAGAGCATAATGATGAGACGTATGACAACTCGTATGAGGATAACGGGCATGGAAAATACCCAAGTTGTGATGCGGAAGGAAATAGCTATGATGAAAGCGGTGGTCATCACGATGAAAGCGGTGAACACTACGATGAAAGCGGTGGTCATTACGATGAAAGTGGTGGTCATTACGGCGAGAACTGGGGGTATTATGACGAATATGGGGGCTACTATGATGAATATGGGGGGTACTACGATGAGCATGGTGGGTACTATGATAAAAACGGGTTATATTATGATGGAAGTGGCGAGTATTATGATCACAGTGGTGTCTACAAGGGGGGAAATGAGACGTATTATGATGAGAACCAATTTTGCTACCAGGAAAATGGGGATCTTTACGATGGAAGTGAAGAACACGGTGATGCAAGTGTCAAACATGGCCAAGAAAGTGGAGAGCATCACAAAGATAAATCTTTCCATAAAGATGATAATGATAAACACTATTACGAAGATTGTAGCGAACATGCAAAGGGGATTACTCATAAGGAAGAGGGAGGGGGATGGTTTGAAAAAGGGGCAGGAAAAAATGTCCATAATTACGATGATAAAGTAAACACCGATTGTGCAATAAGTAGAAGTTATTTACACCATGCAGGTAAAATGAGCAATTTGAGCAAGTCAAATGAAAGCAGCAAAGCTGATCACGGAGGGGGTAACAAAAGTGATGGGCATGGGAGCCACAAAAGTGACATGAAATTGGAGCAAAGGTACAACTCTTCAGACAAAGAAAGAACAAGTTACGACGATTTAATGAAAGACATGACAGAAAAAAAAAAAAAAAAAAAATCTTTCAACTCGATGAGTTCAGGAGATTCAGAAAACTCTGATAAGCTAAGCGAGCGAATTAACAGCTTAATCAATCAGTCCAGCAGTAATTTGTCCATACTTTGTAAAAAGAATAGTTCGACCATTTTGGAAAAGTTGCTAAGTCGCAGCTTCACCAAATCTGACCATTTTAATTCCTTCCATACTATTGAAAAGGCAAGTGAAGATGGAAAAGATGAAAATAAAGCAGCGAATAGATTGATTAAGACAAAGACCAAAGTAAATTTCGACGAAATGTATAGGGCTGAAAATACTGGTAGTAAGGAACAGATGGGTATGGGTGGCGAGCTGAGCCATGGGTTGGTCAACAACGCAGGGCACAACGCGGAACGTAGCGACAAGGATAATGACGTCGAAACGAACTATGTGCCCTTCGTGAGGAGGGCGACTAGAAAACTCACTTTTAAAAATCAGGGAGGACTAGCGGGGTGTCTAAAAGTCTTTCAAGAAAAGAAACAAGAGTTAATGTCCTCCGCGGCCAGTGATGTAAGCGACATGGAAATTAAAATTGCCAACCTTAAAAGGAGGGCCAGGGAGCTGGCTCAAAGATACAAAACCAAAAATCAAACCACGGAGGATCAAATGAAAAGTGATCAAATTAAGACAAAATTTGAAGAATTAGTTTTTCTCGTACAGCAACAAAAGAAGCAATCCCATGAAAAGGGGAAAAACCTCAAATGATTCACCCCCCCCACTGCTACCATCTTACGTTTAAAGAAATATACAAAAAAAAAAAAATTACGTAATGATTTTCCAAAACTGCAACGTGCACAGGTCGTGGGTATGCAAGCTGATACAGATGTTAAGTACATATTGACCGTCCCCTTTCGTTGGAACTTGTACAGATCTAGCTTTCTTTCCTACCATTACACAGAAACGAATTACATCAAAAGTCCCCCATCGAGGTGCTGAATCTTTCCGACCAAAACAACATCCCCTCAGTGGAAAAAATATAAAGGGAGCCTATAATTTGTCCTTTTTTTTTATGCTAATTTATTTTGGTTTTCACTAATATTTGTGATCAGTTTTACCAGCTGCGAAGGGCAGACGGGGGATGCACACAATATAACACGTGCGCCGAGGCCTGCGTGCATATTACCATCTTTCCGTAAAGACCTTCACACACCTTTGATATTGCACTCCTCATTTGATTAACCTTTCTTGGGCGGAAATTTTTTTCAATTCACCCCCATTTTTATAAATATTATGCATTTTTTAATTTTTTGGTTTATAGGTTTATTTTGTTCGTTGCTTCACATCCGCGCAGCCGCAACATGGCACAACAAAGCAATTTCGTATGTTCATGAATTTTGTTACACCCCAGCGGTTGCGGTTGTGCCTCTTTGGCTGCTTCCGCGGCTGCTATACTGCGCTTGCGCGTGCAAGTGGTTTTGTTTTGTTTTGGCGCGATTTGATGTAATTTGACCTGATTGACTTGATTTTTCTTTTCCCCCATTTGATAATCTACATACATATATGATGCCTCTATCCACTCGCACGAAAACGTTCGAACTTTGTCTTTAAAGCAATTGTTGATTAAGCATTCAAGCACAATGACCACATCTCTTTATGAGGGTTTGTTTTAAAGGCAACTAGTGGTTGCATAAAGTGGCAGAGTGCACATCCCGGCAAAGAGAAATAAAAACTTGAACATGATAAGTAGCTTCTCTTCTACAGCGGAAGAGTGCGCATGTAAAAAAGCATATCCAAGTGAACACCCAATTGCACGTACACCCGTACACAGATTCAAATCCAGTGGTTTACATAAAATTCGTTCAGGTGCCTTATTTGATATCAACATGTACAGAGAGAATGTGCATAGTTCACATGACATTGCACGATGAGTGGCTTAATCTTATACAGAGTACTCGGATCAGCGGACGTTTCTTTTCAGTTCCCCCAGCATGACATGTGCATGCGTGTTCCGGTGAGTTTATATATATGTATATGTTTTTTCCCTTTTTTTTTTTTTCGAACCATATGAGGATTAAAAGCACGATTTGTCGATTCGAATCGATCCTATCCACATGGGCACTTGAGCCTATTGCATGCTGTACAGGTGTATTGCGACTCGAAGGTCGGTTTGTTTAATCTTAAGCCTATATGATAGTGCCTTTTTTTTTGTGCCCCCTTGGGCCGAGTCACATGTTGCTCATAAAAGTAGGAAAACGGCAAAGCGACAAAAGAGTGGCCTTCCTTAAGGCGTTAAATGGTTGTAAAATACTAAGTGCCCTTCTAAACTATTATTCTGCCTCACGTAAGCAGTTAAGCCGTTGCGCGGCACATGGCTCCATGTTGACATGCATAACATCGCATGCGCACAATTCTTTTTTTTTCACAACTGTGCAACAGAGCAGCATTTTATTATATGTGCTTAATTAGGCACAGAGCAGAAAAACGGCTACTTCTCATAAATAGTGACGTTTTTTTTTCTCTTTTCATATCACTTTTTTCAAAGTTAAAAATCGGCTGAGTTGCAGAATTATTCCATTTGCACCAAAAGCAAGTCCTGTTGTATGGTTGTAAATGCAGTACAGCCCATTTATAAGGTGAAAAAAAAAACGATATATATTTCTTTTAAAGGTATTTGTCTTGCGATTACTTGTTCGTAGAGTGATCTGACTCATTTGCTAATACATAATATACATGCCTAAACCCTTCGGATGTATAAAATATATTTATCCTTTTTCTTAATAATGATACCTATTGCAGTAACTTCTCAAGCGAGGGGTTGGAACATTTTAATCAACGTGGTCATGTACAAAAAAACGAAAGAGAAAAAAGAAAAAAAAAGACTAACCCCCATGCGTGTTATGAATGCATATAAATGTTTATAATAACAAATAACCCATATGCGCCATAGATATAGCCTAGCTGGTTGGTTTATATGAGGCGACGAGGAAGGGCGAAACAGCGCAAGTGCAATATCTAAGTGCGTATATTTTATATGGGCGTTGTCGAGCGGACATTTGTTACGTTCAAATTAAACATATGGCATTATTGGCGGTACATAATTGTTGTATTTGCAACTGTACAGTGCTGTTATACATATAATACGTATACGAATTTTTTTTGGAGGCATTTTTTTTCTTTTTTATGAATACTTTTTCGGATAGCGTTCGGGCGTGCGGCGCGCGAGCAGTATGGATTATATCATTTGCGCCAAAAATAACCTTTCTTCTCTTTTTTTTTTTTTACTCTTTTCTGTTTTTGTGCGCGCAATTTCTCTTTTGTCAAAGTGGCATATATTGTGCCGTAACGTACGAGAGTTATGTTATACGCGTATCTGTGCGCATGTAACATGTATACTTATGCGCATAATAATCACAGTTACATGTACAGTGTTTTACCACCACATGGTATTTGTAATCACTTTCATCTTTTTTCGCAAAAATTTATTTTTTAATCCATATTCTTTACAACATATAAATTTATTTTCATGATCATTTTTTAAAAAAAAAAAAAAAGTGCCAAAAAATTGCCATAAAAGTATAAATGGCGATAATGAAACGATATGTTCATATATTTCTTTTTATATTTTTGCTTAAAATATAAAAACTGAAAATCTTCCTTTTAAGCGTTTGTTTACATGCAGGCGAAGCCGCATATTTGTAGAAGTTTGTTTTAAAACTTGGCTGAGCACAAGTCGACGTACAGTACAGGTTAAAATTGTATGTTGTACGTATGTACATGCGCGCACGATGTTATTTATGCGTACGTGACATACCCTTCGGAATGTACACTTGAGCGTACGATTTCGCAAATATACATATGCATAAACACACTGTACTGATGCGTTCGCGCTTGCGTGTAACGTACGTTTTGCATGTAAACGGGTGTATATGCTCGCCAAAAGCGCCTTTTGGAAGCCATGCCCCACAAATACATGTTGTACATTTGTATAAACACATAACTTGCGCATAAAATCAGTTAAGGTTTTATACGCCCTCCTTGTGTCCCATGCCCCCTCTTTTTTTTTTTTTTTTTTTTTTTTTTTACACGCTGTTTTTATACTTGACACATAACAATTTTTATGCATTTTGCTCAACGTACATGTATACAAGTACATATAGTTTGTTGTTTTGTACATGTAGAGCCCCACTTATTCGTATATTTCTCTTTTTCCCCATGTTTTACAATTTATGTACTTTTTACGGCTTTAAAACGTTGTGTATGTTTTTCCCTCTCCTTTTTTATAAAAATTAAAAATTTTTTTTTTTTTTTTCACCTTTAACGTAAATCTACATAACTGTTGTGTGTAAGTCCATTTCAGCTTCCTCCCGTTTCTCACTCAAAAAGGGGAAAGAAAAGAAAAAAAAAAAAACAAGAAAAAAACGAGAAGAGGAGATGAAATGGGCGTTATTATGTTTCCCCCTTTTGTTTGAGAAGACCGCATACCGTTACAGTTTAACGTATTGATGTTTTATATGTGCAAGTATACACATGTGTACCATGTACACTTGTGTATGCCTTTACGCTTACACAGGATCAAATTTATACACATGCATATAAAAATATCCTCAAGCACACATACATAGTTAACCTGGTCGGTCTCATGCCTCTTTTTTTAAGCAAATTTTAAGCATATAATTAATTTCACGTTTTTCTCAAAAGAACGCGAAACAATTTGCGTCCGTTTGAGGGGGTAAACACGATCTGTGGTTTACACATAATCACATTTGCACTCGTGTGTATGTACATCTTTATTTATACATGTATTTGATGTAATAGGCAGGCACATAACGCGGAAAGAGCCGGCACATTACACACATAATATTTTAATTAATTTTTTTTTTTTTTTTTTAATTCATCCCACGTTTACGTGTTAAAAGTCTCCCCTCACCCATATCACTTTTTCGTACGCACGACGAATTAGGGGAAATTAAAGTAGGCCCTATTTGATATACATATAAATGATATGATTAGCGACAAATATGTGTGCCTATGCATAATGATATTTGTCTGTGTGCGGACTACTGTGTGTATGTGTTTTGATCCCGTGAGTGTGTGATTTATTTCGCGTATGTACAAAAAATTGCTATTTGTATATGTACCATACGTTTTTTTTTTTTTTTAACGTTACGCGCTTTCAATTGCGGAGAATTCACCCCATTCGTATATAGCTTTAAGGAACAGCCCCGTTTTTGCCGCGCGCGCCCTGCTTTTAAGCCTTTTATTACTAGAGGGAAAAAGGGAAAAAATGAATTTTTTTTTTTTTTTTTCACCCTATTTATTTGCATTCTGTTTAAGGCGCAGCATAAATAGTAAAGCTGTGTCTGCTTATTTTATGTAAATCAGTTTTTCGTCCGCTTTGCTTTAACTATTATGATCTTTTAAAAAAGCATATGCATTTTGTTTGTATATGCTATGTGTAATATGTGTGCATGTGTATAAAAAGGTGCCAGACTTCTGTGTTATATATGTGTTACGCGCCGCTTATATACATGCACCACTTACATATAAACGCATTACTCTGCGTAATCACCCCATCATCACTTAATACGCAAAAGAGAAAATGTCATCCGCCACACAATTAGGGATATCGGAGAGGGAGTATGAAGAAGCCCTCGCGGTGGAAAAGCTTTTTTTCCTGTCGTCCAAAGAAAGATGCACTTACTGCAGTGCCGGGAAGCCAACCTTCGTGGATACATACAATTACGAATTTGTATGCGACAGATGCTCATTCAGAAGTAAACACAAAAAAAGAATCGGTGAAGACTCCATCAGTTACTATGATGTACAGAAACTAGAAAAAAAATTTGGAGTAGCATCTTCCTCATATCACAATAGCAGCAATAAGCATCGCCGAAAATCTGGCAGCGGTCATCATCACCACCATCATCATCATCACAATAATGAAAAGAAGTCCAAGTCAAAAAGTAGACACTCATCAGGGAAGAAGCACATTGAAGTGCTGTCAGATGATAATAGCTCTTCATACGATTATGATGATAAAATAAGAAAAGAAAAAAAAAAAAAAAAAGATAAAGAAAAGGACAGAAGCGGGGGTGATCGAGATAGAGATAGAAGAAAAGACAAACATAACAAAGATAAATATAAGAAGAAAAAGAAATATGATGAATCTTATGATGACTTTGATGATGAATTTTGTCTTAATGATTATGATCATACCACTCCTGGCATGATAGGAATTATGAATTCGAATAATATGAACAGTTCAGATTATAAAAACAACAATATGGACAATGGCTTCCAAGACTTTGATGGGACTCTCATGCCTTATAATCAAATAGGGGATGGTAATTTTAACGACCTTGGTGCTCCGAACGGAATGAACCAAGGCGGTGTGGGTCATGGGAACCATCCCTTTGACTCTCCTCACTTTGCGAAGGACCACTACAATTCGAAATACATAAATTCGCCGAACACCGACATGGTGAATGCTGCAAACAACCCGTTATGTTTGGACGATTATAACCCTCATCATTATAATAACAAAATGGGTTACTCTAACAATTATAATATGAAGATGAGCGAGGAGGGGGAGTTAGGCAAAATGAAGTACGGCGCCGGTGGACAGGGGAACAGCCGTACAGGTGGCAACCACCCAGGTAACAACACAAGAAATAGCAGTAATAAGATGAACATGCACCTTTATGACCCCTTCGACACTAACATCAACAACACCGGCGTGGACAAAAGCAGATACAGTAATGGGGCCGTGGATAATGTAAACTATTTTAAAGGTTCAAATTTCCCGAACAACCAACAGGGAAATATGAACAACAGACTCTTCTTGATGAATAAGAGAAATTCTTTAAACCACAATTACAATCAACAGAATAGCAACGCCAATTCCATGTACAGTCATTTTGCAAACACACAAAATCCATACATGATGAATAACCAAAATATGATTAATGCTAAGATGCTTTACGATAATAATATGAATAGTTCTAAGAATAAAAACTTTCACAATAGTAACCCTAACTCTCCATTTATGTTAAATGGTGGTACAATTAGCAATGCAAATAATGCCAACGGCGCCAAGGGTGCTCACACGAACAACATGAACAATGCAATGGGGTACTGCAACCAGGGCAATTTAAATGATAGAACAAAGTGGCATGACAATGGAAGCAGCAATAACGCCATTAACGGTGCCATTAACAGCGCCAGCGGTGGTGGTAACCATAGCAGCAATAATACTGGTGGTTCGCACAACGATGATTTTTCCGCTGTCATTGTATCAGATAAAAATCCATTTTCTCTTCAGAATATTATTTCGAACAATAAAAACTCCCCCAATTATATGAACACCATGACGGAACAGATGAATCCCTACATGTATAAGTAGTGAATGGATTTTGCTGGAGGGGAAGACTTGATTTTTTTTTGAACACGCGCGTTTCACTTTGGTAAAATAACTTTGCAATTTCCTAGACCGTTTTTGTTGCTACCCATCGGCTGTGCCCCCTCCCCAACCACCACCTGTTAGTTTTACCGACAGAAGATTCAAAGCTACGCGATGATGCAATAAGTGATCGTACAAGCACGTGGAACTCTAAAGTATGTTGAACTTTTTTTTCTTTGGCCATCATCTCCTTCTTACGTCTTCATGTTTATATGGGCTATTTCTGCGCTTCTATTTTTTTTTTTTTGTGTGCTTATCCCATGCTCATATTTGCCCCTCCTGTTTCAACAAGTTCAACGCAATCTGCACCATCTCCTCTTCTTCTTCTCCCCCTTGTGGTTTCTTTAAACCCACCTTATCCAAGCACCACATATACAACCTCCTGTATGTGTGCCCATGTATATATGTATGATCCTTCTTCACGTTTGGCTTTTTCAACTTTGTTTTATTGTTGTTTTTAAAATTTTTTTTATTAGTGAATTTTTTTTGGGTTTTTTTTTTTTTTTTTTTTTTTTTGTTGTTGTATTTATGTATGAAAAAATCTGTGGAAATATGCAGTGTGGTTAAGTTTTGAAGTATATTCCCAGGTGTAAGTACAATACGTGTATACATGCGCATCGACATGCGTGTGTAATCACATGCGCCTGATATACTCACACGCGTGTATGTTTTATTCCTGCTTTTTTTTTTTCATGTAAACCGAATTAACGGTCTCCTCATTTTACAATTTGTAAAATTTACCTACTTTACCTTTTGCCCCCGTTTTAAACGATGAATAATGCTGCGCCGTTGTGGCGCTCGAGCGGCGGGAAGTAAAATGACCGGGTATGTGTGTACATATATGTAAGGCTAATACGCTAACTTTAGCCCAGGCAAAATGGTCACTAGTGTTAATTTTAGCGTACTCCTTAAAGTCTCTGCGATTGGAGACAGTCCCTCATAGCCATACGTTTTCACTTCATGTGGTGAAACAAAAAAAAAAAGGGAAACAAAGTGTACTGATTTGTTTAGCAGGGGGAAGAGGCAGGAGGGGATTTTCCAACATTACTACAAGGAGATGTAGACGGATGGTTTGATTTAATATGAGACAAGGGGAACGGAATATATATAAGGTAACAAAAAAAAAAAAAAAAAAGACGATAATCCTTGTTGTACCAAATGGCCCATAAAGTTCTTATGCAGGTTTACTGGGAGAACGAACCCTAATTAAATTTATACTTGGTGTTACCCCTTACTGCTATCGCCAAAAAGATATACGACTGAACCGTTACGATACGCTCAAGAAGAATAAACAAAATTGACCTCCTCGCGGAAATGTCTGAGTGGGAGAAGCTTTGCAGCTTGTCACTTATCCGCTTCTTTATATTGGCCCAACCATTCACCCAACTGCTGTGTTATCAATGCTATATACCATGCCAGGTTGAACATGCGTTTTTGTGTAAACCATTTGGTTTTCCAAGAAATGCTCGCCCGCTGCATACCGCTTCTTCCTCCACATTGGGTTAGCAGTTGGCATATCATCAGGCTCCTTTGGCATAGTCGTCTTTACATTTGCGCTACATCCCCGCATTTCACTCGATAAGAGATGACCACCACGATTTTTTGACTTACCAAAAGGAGTCACGTTTCATTATCCTTATCGTTGTAACTGTGGCTTGTCGTGGTTGCCCCCGTTCGTTTGGTGCACTTTTTCGTATACCGTTGCGTGTTCTCTGCTGAACCACCTCTTGTTAACTCCGTCACGTACAGTTCAATTAATACATATAATGCGGGGTCCTTGTTGGCGGCATAGAAATTGGAAAAAAAAAAAAAAAAAAAAAAAAAAAATTCTTGCCTCAATAATACATTTTAGTGTTATCTACTTTGCGCAGTTCAATTTTTGTACACCTTGGGAAAGGTGAATGCTAGTTGTTTTTTTAAAAATGGTTCAGCAATTTTGCGCGAAAATGAAGTTAACAAGAAAAACGTAATTGGCAATTTATTAGAAGCTATGCATCAGCTCACTAAATGATTTTCCAAACATTTTTTTTTTTTTAAAGAATTAGTGACACAGTTTTTTATCTCCCTTTGGATTTTTCCATTTTTTATTTTTTCCTTTAATTTTTTGTCATTTTTGCGTGTGTTATTTTTATTTGTTAATAATCACGTTAAAAGAGTGAATCTTTTTGCCCTTCTTTAATTGACTTTTTTCTCCTTTTGCATTTTTTTTTTTTTTTTTTTTTTTTTTTTTTTTTTGAGGGCAACGATTTAATAACTCTTCTCCGTTTGATGACATAGCATATTGCCAGGTGAGCTGTGTGGAATAGTTTGAATTTTCCTGCGCCAGCGTGGGTGCTCATCATGTTTATAAATGTTCATATGTACGTATACATATGAGCAGAACTCCATTTTTGCCTATATGCGTACGCCGCGCAGGCAATCTCAAATAGGGAAAGACACTTTTGGAATATCCCCTGTGCTAACTGTACACTGACAAGTGGACTCTTCTATCCCAGAAGCGCGCAGCGGAACAACCGAACAAACGCGCAAGTGAAGAACCCAACAACCGAAGCCCAAAATGACGAGAGGCAACCAACGCGAAGTGGACAGGATCAGGTCATCTAAACGAAATGACAAGGCAAAACAAAACAGCACCGTTAAAGATGCCTCGAAGAACTTGAACGTTATTTGTAAATTATGTAGACACACTTTTATGTGTACAGTTAACCAGTCCATCCTGAAGGAACACCATGAGAAGAAGCACGCAAAGCATGCGTACGAAGATTGCTTCTGATATTTTTTTTTCCCCCTTTGTCTTGTCTTCACTTTTTTTTTTTTTTTTTTTCGTTTCTGCGCCTATGATGTACAATCAGTTACGCATGCGTTTGTTTTAAAGTAGTGGCAAAGTTTTTGTAAATCGTTGCGTAATTCGAGCGGGTCCCTACCCTCTACATATGCACCTACACGTTTGTGCTTCTACACCCCTTGTTCACCGCTCCTTCATTCAGCCCTTTTGATTTTAATTCATATTGTGGATGAGTATATTTTGCTAAGCAGCGTTCCTACATTTTTTTAAGTGCCCCACGTAGAACTTCCTGCTTCCCTTCCATGTGCTCCTTCTTACACGTGCACAAATGTCCATATATTTGTGTATATGCAATATGTACATATGTTTGATTCGAGGTAGAGGGACCAAAGCAACGAAATAATGCAACAGAAGAATAAACACCAAAGTGGCAATACAAGTACAGGTTATAATCATACACACCGCTTATAGTGTCTCCGATGTGGGCTGAAGCGGCTAAATTTTTATAAGAACGAACAATTTGACACGCATCGAGGGGCAGTTTATACCCACTTGAGGAGGATTAAACGTAACCTCAAGAGGGTGAGGGACTTGAATAAATAGGATTACCCTCAATGGGGTGGCACTAAAATGTCCCAATTGGCATAGATGTGCACATACACGTGGGAGAGGAATCCTCTCCTCCTTATGACTGTTCTTTTTTTCTCTTTTTTTTTTAAATTGCAGACTTAAATTTTGTGTTCACATTTTTTACAAATAGACAAAAAAAAAAGGGGGAGGGGGCAAAGAATATCGGAAAATGTGACATAACGATGAAGGTAAAAACACACAAAAAAAAAAAAAGTAAAGAGGTACGCAAGGAGGTGCTGAATGATGGATAAATTAACCCATTGCGAAATTAAAAAAATGCCAACTCGCAACGGTTAATGAACTTCATCCCGTCACTCTTGAATTTCTTTCATTGTACGACATGAACAGTGGTGGGAAAAGATCCTTCCTAATCTTACTGTTAGTTAATGCCTCTGTTTTGTCACAAATGTGCCCCAGTGACGAGTTTGGGTGCACCAACAAAATGGGCGAAGCTCAATGCAGCTGACCCGTTAAAGTTTAGGCTTAATGCTGTTATATATGTACCTTCGGTATTTTTTCAAAATTTTCCTTCATCATGCAGATGATCCCGTCGTCTAGGAATCCACACGCCTGTTGTCATTCTTAGTAGAAGTTCAAGAATTGGCATTGAGCGCATCGGCATTGTCTCCCTGATCGTTTATGCTGCTCCTCTGGTTGTCAATAGCATTAGATCTAATTCGTTCCTCATTTTGACTGTCCTTACTTGGGTCATTGTCAACATTCACATGACTTACCAAGTCTCGAATGACATTATTAAACATCTTCCCATTACCATGCATAGAGTTTGATGAAGGAGAAATGTTACCAGAATGTTTATTTTGTTGAACCCCTAGCATGCTACGGATGCTACTGCTACTTAGGTGCACAGGGTGTGAGTGAAATTTACTAGAGTAACCATGATGACTATGCCTGTCCCTGGGGTACCTACCATGGGACATATGATGGCGATGTGAATGACGCGAATAATGTGACTGGTGCTTCATATTGCCATATTTCATGTGCATCGGGAAATTTCCTGGCATCATATTATTCATCATTGAATTTCCTAGCATATTATTGTAAGCCCTGTCTCCTAGAAACCCTAAAAAGTTCTGTGGGGTTATACCTTCTTCCCTTAGTAAATTTTCGAAATACTCAATTTTTGCATTTATGTGTTTTCTCCCTTGGCTGTGCTGTCTGCGCCCCACTGGGGAGCTGTGTGTTAGGTAGATGTCGCAATATTCACAGTAGTACTTCGGCATGATTTTTCAACAAGATAAAAGGAAGTAAAAGACAATTCAATCCACTTTCACAATGTACTTTTCTATCGGTACGCTGCTCACGCAGGAGGGGTAATTTCTACACCTCACACGCAACTTCCTTCTCCGGGTATTTTTACAGGTCAATAATATTATACCTCTCTATGCTGGATAGCCAACTGCTTTGCTTTTTTCAAAAACAAGTGCTCACATGCGTTTTTGTTGTACAGCCTGTCATATGTGTCATTAGTGTTTGGTGCGACTTATGTTTTGCCCTTTTTGGTGTTCCTGAGAAACGTTACAAGTGACTGTTTTTTTTTTTTTTTTTAACCTGCTATACACAGGTGTCAATTGGTCTTCATAAAGATTTGCTCTCTGGTAAGGGGGAAGAACCTACTGGTGTTAGTTCTCGTGTCAAGTTTGTTCGTACAAAGCCCCACGCACAAATGTGCCATATGATTATTTATGGGACGAATATAACCCTAATGTGAACACAAATTGGGCATCACTGGCGTGGGAATATACTAATTGGAAAAATGAAAAGTTAATCCCCCTACATGAGTAAACACGCTGACTGTTCATGCTATGTGAGCGCGGCCAGAAGGTGACCTCTCTGCCTTTTGTTGTTCACCCTATAACGTTCATACTTCTATATTTTCCGGAACTGCTGCATTACTCATCTACGCTTGTATGTATGAATAGATAAATGTATTCACCATACCAAGCTCTTACGAGTGATTATGTAAACTTTTTTTTTTTTTTTTTTCGCTCCACGTTTGTTGCAGCAATGAAAAAAGGGGGAATTGTAAAGCGTTATAAACGTGTCAAAAAAAATGTCAAAGGGGGCAAACAGGAGCCAACAGAAACATTAAAAGAAAGACTTGAAAAAAAACGACGAGTTGGGCTGGCCAAACTGAAGCGACGTGCGTCCGCGACGTGCAAAAAGGCAAATTGGAAATAATAAAGCGGGACACAAGTATAATATTATTATTATGCCACCAACATTGCTACGCGCAAATAGGCAGCAGCACAAAGTTGAGAAATTGCGAAAAGTCCAAAAAAATTAGCCAAAACGAACATTCGTATGTTTGGTAAAAATACCTATGCATGCGTTTTCACTTCCTGAGAGAAACATAGGCATTAAAAAACGCTGATGATAAAATGTATCCTCCCAAAATGTACATCATATTTTAATAACGTGAACTTTTAATGAATACGCGCACATGACAAATGGGTGAAAAAAACACTCGTGGACATTTTTAATAACTATTTATATATACAGCTTGGGAAAAGGCGTAATTTAAACGAGCATTTTTCCTTTATGAGTTTGCAAAGCTGTGAAAAATTTACTTTTTTTTTTTTTTTTTGGGTTAGCATCTCCACTAGTTGAGCGAAATGTCAAAATTGCCTTTACTCGCATTGATATTTCGGGATAACAACTATGCACATAAATATTTAGCATTTTCACGATATTCACACGAAAGGAAAAAAAAACAGCAAATCATGTTTATAGAAAGTTATTAGCATTGTACAAGTGAACAAGTCCATTTTTACGTTACGTCTCCGTCCAATTTTCCATACATATATAAAAGAGAAATTTTCCCATTTGATCAACAAGTTGACACACATATATTGCATATCACTTTAAACCCCTCACGTTTGCTCATAAATCAGTGGATAGCCTATGAGTACCTGCTTCGAACCGTGCTACCAACGCACACGCACACACACGTAGGACATCCGCCTGTTGAGGTAATCCCAATTTGTGCCGATTAAAAAATACCTTAGCAGCAGTACCGTTATAGGAATGTCGCCATGTCTCCCAACTGCTCAGCTGTGAGGAAAACGCGTCCATTTTTTGCCAGCGCCATGAAATGAACACAAATGCACTCATGAACAAATACATATATATATATATATCCATGTGTGTGTTTCCCTTTCCTTCCCTTTAACTTCAGTGCGCCCCAGTAGCAGCGACCCTTACAGAATTGTTTTCCCCTGTAAGAGAAGGCACCTACAGGAAATCGGAAACAACCCATGTGTATGCAGACATATGTTAAGGGTGGCTTGCACAAATATATGCGCTCCTAATATTACCCATTTAGGATTAGCTTGATTTTTGCATACCTCTAGGAAAATGTCTAATTTGGCGAAAAAGAGATTAATTCGGGACTTTAGAAAATTGCAAGCTGATTCACCATATGGAGTTAGCGGCTCCCCAATAGGAAATGACATTATGAAATGGCGAGCGGTTATTTTTGGGCCAGCAGACACCCCTTGGGAGGGAGGTAATATAAATAGAGGCTAAGGGGGGGAAGAGTTATATCCTCCTGCCCCTTCGAGGATTATGCAAAACAAGTGAAAGGAATAACCCCCTTTTGGAGAAGCAAAAGCTGCACTAATTTGTTACGTTGCTACGTGTGGTACACAGACAGGGGAATACTAAAAAGAGCGTGCTTACCGAAAAGGGAAATAACGCCATTGTTAAGGGTGCCATCGATAGGCCGCCCCTATGGATGACCTCAAAAAAAAGACGTCTACAACGTGATCTTGTAAACACGTCCTCCCTTGTGTTCACTCCCTGTAGGCACCTTTCAACTGGAACTTTTATTTGGAAATGAATACCCAAACAAACCTCCCAAAGTCAAATTTTTGACCAAAATGTTTCACCCAAATATATACATGGACGGAAACATATGTATTGATATTCTCCAAAAACAGTGGAGTCCTATTTACGACATTTCTGCAATACTGACCTCCATTCAGTCCTTATTGAGTGACCCAAACCCGAACAGCCCAGCCAATCAGGAAGCTGCCCTCCTCTTTGTGGAAAACAGAATTGAATATAACCGAAGAATTAAAAACTGCGTCAAGGATTCCATCAGTTTTATCGATCACAAGGTGCAGGAAGAGGAAGACGGCAAGGCTTAAAAGGTTTCAGGGCGTCCATACGACACGTACACACATATATATGGGCACCTCCCCGTTCGCACGCCGCATGTTTGTTTGCCATTTGATGCAGACCGGATTTAGTGGCGTCTTCCTTTGCACATCACAGATTCGAGATTGCATATTGCAGGTTGCGCATTGCGGATCACACCGTGTATTTGGTATTCTCCTGCTGAGCCGCATTTTTTTTTTTTTTTATGCGTACATAATTAGAAGAGTATGTTTCCTTTTTTTTTTGAAAAATCGTGTGTTGCTTACAAGTGTGGGCTGTGTGCGAGGTGATGTTATTTTGGCGAGTCTGTCTGTGGGCATATTTGGCGCTTCTTTTGGCAGATGAAGAACGATGAGATGCAGAGGTGCCGACAAAATGATAAAGGATGTATGAAGAACTTCACTGTTAAAGGCAAAATGACATCACACCACGCAACCGCTGTATATTGCCCTCCCCGTCTTTTTATGTTTTTCTTTTTTTTCTTTTTTTTTTTTTGTTCTCTCATAATTAACTCAGTATTTTTTTTCAGTTCTTTATGCAAATTTTTGTAATTGTTTTATAATTTTTTCTAAAGTGTTATGAAATGCACACTTTGTCATTTATTTCCCTCCCCTTTAGAGTGTTTTGCATTTTATAACGCATACGAATATGAGAAAAATGTGTGTTTTTTTTTTTTTTAAATTGTGATGCATTTATTGCATGTGTGCTGTACATCTACAAGTACGCCCACCCGTTTGTACATAGAGCGGTATACGCCACACGTATGGTTTTGTCATTTTTTTTGTGCCTGTTAAAACTGTCAAAGGTGGAAAAAAAATACTCCAAGCTTTTGGACAAAAACGTATATGACATCATATACGTGTTATATATGTACATGCACAGACATGTATTTTACGTGCACACAATTCGTGAAAAAAATTCCTATTTGTAACTATGAATTTAGCCCTTCAAAATTTGCACATTAATTTATTAAAGACGGCGTGTACTCATATGTGCTTTGTATGGCACTGTCATTTGGGACACATTTTTCTGAAAATTGCGTCTTTGCGTTTTTATGTAAACAGATAGGACAAATGTTCTGTGGAAATGCACAGAGGACGATTTTTTGGCGTATGTTTATGCTTTACTTTTCGTACACCTCGGGGATGGTAAGGTTTAAGGTGAAGTAGTGAGGTATGCACATATACGTAATATGTATACATATTTATATGTGAGTATTTTAAACGCACGTGCTGCCCCCCTTCAGTTGCGCAATGTAGGCCAATTTGTGCAGTCGGAAAAATGGAAGACATGTGCACATAAAACAATGCTGTATACCCAAACAGATCAATTGGGAAACGCTCATTGCCCCCCACACAACATGCAGTGCTTTTGAATGCCCTCCAACATGGGAAAATAATATAATATGAAATTATATTGTAAACGTCATAAATATATGCCTTTTTGAAATAGGGCATGTGGAAGAGTATGTTTTGTAAAATAAACGTTTGTCATGTTTTTTTTCGCAAACTTTCACTCCCAATGGGTCGCCCTGCAGGTGTTACCAACACACATTGCCATGCTACATGCACATATGTACAGGAGTATTGAAGCCGTGTGCATAACCATCCACTGGAAGGAGCACAAACAATATGCAACGCCAACAAAAATAACCTACGCGTCCGTTCGTCATAATCTGGCTTACGTGTGTATGATGGTGTTTACATCCCCGGGAAATTATTGGAAAAAAAAAAAAAAAAAACAGCTAAATGTAAATAATAAGGGCAAAAGTATATCCTTATTTTTTTCACAAGGACCACGAATGATACACATACCTCCGTGTACATATGTAGGCACGCAGGCATGTACTCATCTACCTTTGCTGTCGCGACGAAATAATTTTTTCCCCTTGTTAAAAGAACAAAGTGTCACCGGGCCGATTACAACAAAAAGAGCTTTGAGAAAAGGAAAACCCAAATGATCTGGGCCCAATTGTCCATGGCACAAATTAAAAAAGAAGGAAAATTATATTAATAGTAAAAAGGAGAACAACGGCTGAAGCCACAGGAGGAGGGTGAATCGATGAATAAAATGAGGGCATTTCAGCACGCGTCATCAAATAATTATATGTGCGACATACGTATACGCATAAATGAATAAGCAAAAGGTGCTTCAATCATGCATGTACGCAATTACAGTGTAAGTAGTATACTTGTATTCTGGATGCATAACTATCCTCCAATGGTAAAAAAAGTATAACCCTATATGCAAGCGCGTAGAAAAAAAAAAAACTATATATATATATATATATATATATATACTTGTGAATAATAGAAAAAAAGAACCCGCTTCACCTTGTCAAAGCTTAATTTTCAATTATATACGGTTTACCTCTCCTTTTTTTTTTTTTTATAATATATGCTGTATTATTTCAAGAGAGGAAAAAAAAAAAAAAAAAAAAAAAATGAACTCCCCCTTGTAGAATCCATATATATATATATATATATATATATATATATGTACGTAGTTACATGCGTATAATAATGCGTACAAATATCCTATATTATTCCTGTGCAACATTTTTAAAAAATCTATGATAGTTGCTCACCATTGTTAAGTTTTCCTTGTTTCATTCTGCGTTCTTTCGAAGGGCAGCATAGTGATGTAATCATAGGTAGTTGCAGTTTAAGGAAGCAAAATGTTTAATGCAAATTTTTAAGAATAGGTATTTGTGTGAATATATTCTTAATAGAAGAGATTTAAAGCTGAAGGGACGAAACGGGGGCAGCAGGGAAGCCAAGAAAAGGAGAAGAGAGAAAGAGGAAAAGGGAAAAGTGGGCATAAGTAAAAGGAAAATAGCTATAAAAAAAAGTGGCTCAAAACATAGCAGATTATAAGGCGTAGGAAGTTTGCTAATTGCAAAGGAAAACGCCCCCCTAAGCGGAATAGCAAAACTAAACGCCCCATCAACACGGGGGCGAACGGACACACAAGCACTTCCCTGTCAGCGGATATGTTTTCATTCGGCCTCAAAAGAAAAAAAAAGGAGGAGGAGCAATCCGTCGAGGAAAAAGCAGATGAGGGGAACGAAAGCCCTGCAGGTGATAAGAATGACAACAAGCAACTGAGCGACGAGGATAAAGCCAAGGAGGAAGCGGACAATGAGGAAAAGCAGGTAGATAGTAGAGGCACAAATAGAAGGACAAGGAAAGCACCTGTTAGGAAAAAAAAGAAGGCACAGAAGGAAGAGGAGGAAATTGAAGAAGAAAAAGCAGAGAAGGAAGAGGAAGATAAGAAAGGCAAAAAGGGTAAGAAACAGCCGCAGCCTAGGAAAGGTGCCGCGAGGAAGGGCAAAAAGGCTGCCGCAGATGAAAAGGAAGAAAACGACAATAAGGACGAGGCAAATGCAGCGAACGACGAAGCAGACAAGGAGAATGAAGACCAGGAACGAAAGAAAGAATTAAAGGTTGAAGAAGAATTAAAGGATAAGGACGCCAAAGCAAGCGCCTTAACACTGGAAATTTTGGGAGATATCCCAGATGCTGATATGAAGCCCCCAGAAAATGTTCTATTCGTTTGTAAGCTCAATCCTGTAACGGAAGAAGATGATTTAAAAACCATTTTCGCGAGATTCGGACCCATCATATCGTGTAACATTGTAAAGGATAAAGTAACAAACAACTCACTCCAGTACGCTTTTATTGAATTTGAAAAGAAGGAAGACTGCCTAAATGCCTACTTCGAAATGGACAACGTCATTATTGACGACAGAAGAATACACGTAGACTTCTGCCAGTCTTTAGCAAAATATAAAGGAGAAATAAAAAACTGGAAAATCGAAAATAAGGTTGTCCTGGAAAATATTAAAAAAAGGAAATTGGACCAAGAGGATACCAAAAGGAAGAGGAGGGGCAAAGTAACTTCCGATGGAGAACCGAACGATGAAGAAGAAGAAAACATTCGGGTCTTCAAATACGAAAGTGATAACAACACAAAGGAAGAACATGAAAATAATTCCAATAAGGAAGCAAAAAAATATGAACAAAAGGATAGCCCAAACGAAAATGCTCCGGAGGGCGGCAAGTACGACCAGAGTAATGAAAAAAGATATAACAACTCTAAGTACTACAAAGACAATTATAATAATTATTCCAATCAGTACCCCTACAGAAGGTATCCGTACAAATACAGATATAATAATAATTACAATGCCCCTTATGGGAAGAACTTTTTCTATCGAAAAAATTATAACAACAATTACCATGATAAGTATAACTACTATGATAAAGTCAGAAAAAATAGCATGTTCAACAAAAGGCATTATTCTCCAAAGGATAGTGGTGGTCACCGAAATGACGACTACTCCAGTCGGTACAGAAGACAACGTAGTCACTCTTCGGACAACTCGCAGAAAAAGAAACTAGATAAGGAAGATGCAAGAACAAGTGAAAATAGAAAATATAGTAATAAATCGATGGAAAAATCTCCCAAAGGAGGAGAACATGATGAGTATGACTACGAAAAGGATGGTCAGGGGGAAAGAGGATACTCAAATGATAACAATGCAGATGACGATAAGTTAAAAAGTGGAAAAAAAATGAAAGATAGGGATGCCTCTACATCCAGACCTGGTGAAAATGGCCATTATAACAAATACAATCACGAAAGGGGGGCTGGTGATGATGAACGGAATTCCAATTATAAAATGCATAGAAAAACGAATAGGTCACGTTCAAATTCTGTTAGGATGGAAAATAAGGAAGACCACAACAAGGGGTACATGAAACGTGATGGATATAATAACAATGATTATTACTATGATAAAAAACGAAAATACGGACAGTACGATGGGCCACCCAGGGATTACGAAAAAGGACGGGACGACGGCTACGCTTATAATAATGACTATTATAAAGGCTCCTACAATAAAAGGCAGAAAGGGTATCCAGGAGACGAGCACAATGACAGGTATAAGAATGCATACCCAAAGTATGTGGACAGGTATGAAAAAAATTTCTACCCAAAATATGAACGAAAGGATTTTTACGACCAGGATAAAAAGTATTACGATGCGGACAAAAAACCCAATAAGTACAAAAATGATGAGTACCGAAAGTATGACAGGAGCCCTGCTTACAATTACAAGGCAGAAAATAAAAAATATGGCGACAAAAACGAGGATTATTATAACAAGGCAAAGTATAACAGGTACAACTCTCACGAGCGGGATGATACTAAGAGGTATAATAAGGACAACAGAAATTACGGCAGCGGCTACAAGGACGACAAGAGCTATGGCAAGTATAAGGATAAAACATACGACCGCGAGGGTGGCGAGGATGCGCAGAGGGGCCCCAAATATTACAACAGGGAAGACAGAAAATGGTACGACAGGCGCGATGATAGAAACTACTACAAAGACACCAAATCGAGGCAAAAGGATGGTTACAGACATGATGACCTCGACAAAGGAAAACGAGACCAATCGTATGATAGAAAAAACAAAAGGGACGATAGCAGAGATCGCGCTAGTGACAAAAAAGGTTACAACTACAAAAGTAAAAGGGGAAAATACGCGGACGGAGAAAATGATGATGATCATTATAACGCCTCTCCCAATACAAAGCGAGACAGAACAAATAAGGACAACAGAAAAGGAAGGTCAAGATCGTACTCCGACGCAAGTCATAACAGTTCTGCTAAATATGCGTCCAAGGGCAAAAATCAAAAGGAAAAATATTCGTCACATGATAACAAAAATGACAACAGGAAGAAAAGTTATGACGATGATGATTACGAACAAGATAATCGCTCGGTTAGCAACTCGAAAAATTCTTATTCAGACAACCGGGAAGATAGAGACAGCTCCTACAACCCCAAATCGGAATCTGCTAATTCGGCCTACTCATGAAAAGGTGTTGTCAAGTGAAAGTAAATATGGAACACGTTACCTGTAATTTTCCGAGCAAAGTGGGCTGCTATGTAAAAATGCATACGCTGCGGGGGAGTGGGGTTGCCCAAGGGGCCCACACACCGCTGCCATTGTTAGCCATGCCAGTACGTACGTATACCAATATACATGCATGTGTCCTGCACATGAACGTACCGCGCCCACCTACATATGTATATTTCCATTTGCTCCTTCTCCTGTTTGTTTAGTCACAATGTAATAGCATTTGATACACCCCATATGCTGCGCACAATTTCTGAATTTTAATAAATAACGGATTAATTTAAAACCAATAAAAAAAAATAGAGTTATTAACGCTCAACAACGCGCAATGCTCATAAGATGCTTCATAAATATATGATGTTGTTCATTACGGAAATGTTTCCGTATTTTTTAAATTAACACAACCTGTCATATGTTTAAATCGGCACATGTGTATAATAATATATACACCCCATGTAGCATATATATATATATATATGAGTATGCAAAAATATATGTATATACGCCCTCATTTATATATACGCATTTAAAAGCATATGTTTTTATGGGCCTCTTTGGGATTGCAACGTCCATCTTCCCCTCACCAAGTGAATGTACATATTGATCGCTTGTCTGGATTCGATCTGAACGGAAAATGGATGCAAAGTATATTTAAAAAAATTTTTTGGCTGCTTTCCATGTTCCCGATGCCAACATAAATCTGTATACCTAAATCATCTGCAACGTTTTGAAATGACCCATACCGCCGAAGGGGACAAAGCAAAAGGTTCGTATGAAGCCGATGGGGACTTCCTTACCAGTGTGGAAACAAAAATGGAATAAAATTGGAGAACAAACGGGTAGCAAAAAGGTGGACCGCCCTAGCGTCTTGCCCCCCTCTTCACATACGCACTGCTTTGCTTACCCATTGTGCCACTACACTTAAATTTCCACATTGAATTACAATTTTTTTTTTTTTCTCATATATTTGATGTGTTTAAAAATTGTGTTTTGTATATTTTTTGTGCCCTCCTTCACCATCCAACGCTGCACACTGTACCATGCCTCTTTTGTTTAGCGTCTGTTCACCAAGAGCTGTACGCTGATAAAACTTATGCATAAATTGGTACACGCGAAAAAAAATTTTTTAAATTAACAAATTTGAAACTGCTTATAGGGGAACGAATTTTTCTTAACCTAGGGAAAGACCCTTTTAGTTATACCCGCACACTTAAGGGATGACATGCACGGGAAAGCTCATATTGCTCACGTGTTCCATTTGTATGTACAACGCACACTTTACACAGCCATGTCCTGTGCTTTATAAAAGAGTGTAGTATGGGCACAGTTCCATGGGCCTGTTTTCGGTGCCTCTTTCCCTCCAGTTGAACCACGCACGATAACACACTTGTGTAAAGTCTCTTCTAAAGTATATGGTAGTGGCACAAATGGGCTATATGTAAGCACGCAAATTTGGATCGCGCGTTTTGTGTATATAACCTCTTTTGGGGGGGGAGGTACGAAAGTAGAACCTGTTCAAACCCTTTTCCTCCAACCGATGGAGAAATCCTACATAACGACATTCATTCAATTCGTAATACCTCCTCATCCTTCACGTATCCTCTTTATAAACATATTAAAGGCACGTACACATAGAAACATATTTGCACACTGCGTCCATGATGTGTACTTGGAGTTGTAACTGTGGGGGTATTTCTAGGATGGAAACCCCTCAATGGACGGTGTATATGTTATTCCTACAAAGCTTTACGCAAAAAAAACAAAAAAAAAAAAAAAAAGGGCAGGGGCATTCTCCTTACACTTGTTCAATCTTATTCCCATGTCAACCTTTGTTGTAAATCGCACCCTTCGAAAAAAAAAAAAAACATTCCCATTTATTATTTTCCCTTATGCGCTATACATATTATGATTTATGTGCACAATACTCTAATGGGGGAGGTTGCCTTATTTGTTCCATAGCGGCTCCACCCCTCCACAGCCTTTTGCGTTCATATTATTTTGCCGCATATAAGTGAAGGGGGGCCAAATAAACAAAAGCGGCACAGCATGGTATGTGGCAGAGTTACGCACAGTTATATGCGGAATGACGTAAAACGAAACAAAACACATTCGCGAATGCCAAACGACATAAAAAAAAATATATGATGAACGTGGGAAGGTAAACGTGTGAATATTTTACATATGCATTGCATATATATGAATGGGCTGTGCATGAAGGATCGTTGAACAAAGGGACTGTGGGAGGTGTATAAGCACGCATACGGTGTACATGTATACACGTAGGGTATAGCCATATTGCATATGAATACGCGGTACGTAAACTATGTACGTACGCATACACGCCACAGGTGTCCTTGCGCAGAAGCGGGGTGGCGAGCCCTTCTGCACTACTCGCAAAGCCCTAACGTAAAATTGCGCATAAAATAAACTCCGTTTGGGCACTTTAAATCGTAGCACACGGCGCCACGTATGTGATCTGTGCGAAAAAATTTTTTTGCGTCAAAATAAGCAATAAGGGAAGCACCATTTTAAAAAAAAAAAAAAGCAAAGCAATAGCGATGCGATAAGAATGCGAAAGAGATGGCAGTGAGCCAGTAGCAATAATGAAGTGAGGACATAAACACCATATTAACTTTTAAAAAACTCTCTTCCCATTTCCTCTTCACGTTTCATATGTTTATACAAATATATCCCTACCGTATGCGTACATTATATAAAAGGTACATGTACATACGTATACATGTACGTACGCACGTCGGCCATGTAGCAGGAAGGGAACAAACGCCTGGAAGAAGCTTTCTTACGTTTTACAGAAAAAAAAACTCATTTTTTCCTAAAATTCAGTAAGGGACTTCTTGCAAACAAGAACATGTTTTGTCACTTTATTAAGTAAGGAAGCTTGCATGCGTACGTGTAACACATAACGTGCGCCCATGCTTGTACTGGCGCATGTGTTCATAGTACCTGTGCTCCCCCCCTTTCTTTTTTCTCCCCACGTGTATACGAAGAGCTGAGCGTTTTTCACAACGGGTGGAAAAAACAAACTTTCCACATATTTGTGAAACACTTGCGGGTACATGTATACACATGCGTGTGCACCTGTTTGTGCATTGAGCCAAGTGTTCATCGCTCGCGGAGTTTATTTACACAACGCAGAGGGTGTACATATTATATATATACACAACACGCAGCAGCGCTCATGATTATGTAACACATTGTCAAATGCTTGAGCTCGAATGTACATACCAATTTTAAGGCTTGCCACACTTAATCCACGTGACCCTTAATGGACAATTCGCAAACCATAACCACCATCACCCCCTGTGCAGCTCCCTTCCAATCTTGAAGAAGATTTTTACTGAGTAGCGTTACATCCTTACGCTTTTCTTTTTTTTTTTTTTTTTTTTTTTTTTTTTT
>NW_012192660.1:0-23773 GCF_000956335.1 Plasmodium fragile | reverse complement strand
TTACAATTTAAAAATTGAAACGCTCAAAAAAAACCTCGTATAATTTTTATAAATCATTGAGCAGCCGCATACGTGAGAAGGAAATGCCAACGAGCGCTCATTAACATTTTACCCGTTTGTGAAAATGGCGGAAGTGGACAGGGCCAACTTTTTTGCGGCGTCTTATGTACATAATAATTCTCTTGAAATAGCAGAAGAATTCACAACAGTGTATAATGGTTAAGCCCTTCCCGCACGGTGCTGGTGCTGTTCTTAAATTCTTTTTTTTTTTTGAAGGGGGGGATCCCTTTTTTATGTATTCAAACGGTGTCTTCCTCGTTGTGGAGACTGTCCAGAGCCTTATTTAGGCGAACTCAAATTGCGTTCCTTCTGGGCATGTTATTTGGGGCGGAAAAAGTGCTTAACGGGTAACGTCCACAAGAATCAATTCGGAATTTTTTTCCTTTTTAACATCATGCTTAATCGAAGGATAGGCAAAATCCTGCTGTACGATTACTCCTCACTGCGGTCTACAAATTGGAGTGCAAATACACCCAAAAAATGGGACAACGTAAAGTGTAAACGGAAAAAATCGCAAAAGGGGGAAAAAAAAAAAAAAAAAAAAAAAAAAAAAAGTGGAAAAAAAAAAAAAAAAAAAAAAAAAAAAAAAAAAAGGAACATCAAAATGGATAGACGAATTGAAGCGAGGAGAAAAGAATTTAAGAAGAACTGCGATGACACGAGAAGAAAAAGAGAAGACTTGGTTGTCCAAATAAGAAAGCAACAGAGAGAATGTCAGCTGGAAAGTAAAAGAGCCTTGATAATGGCCAATATAGGACTCGAAGAAAATTCCTCATATAATGTCAATTATTTAAAATCCAATCAAAATGACTCCACCAATGATTCGCTATACAATGCTGCATCAAACAGTAGTTCCAGTACCATTGAAATGTTAAAGAAGATTCCCTCCTTAGCCATAGGGGTAAGGTCATCTGAATATGTAACTCAATTAAACAGCACACGAGAGTTAAGAAAGTTATTGTCCATTGAAAAAGGACCCCCCATACAAGAAGTAATAAATTCAGGGGTCGTTCCATACATAGTGGAATTTCTAAAGTATGATGATAAAACAGATTTACAATTTGAAGCCGCTTGGGTGTTGACAAATATTGCTTCAGGTTCACAAGAACAAACCAAAGTGGTAATTGAAAATAATGCTGTGCCCCATCTTGTTAGACTATTAAATAGCGAAAAGGAAGATGTGTGTGAACAAGCCGTGTGGGCTTTGGGGAACATTGCAGGAGATTCAGCGGAGTGCAGAGAGTTTGTTCTTAATCAAAATTCCTTACCTTTACTTTTAAAAATTCTAAGAACGAGCCATAAGAGAACATTAATAAGAAATGCCGCATGGACATTATCGAATTTGTGTAGAGGTAAGCCAGCTCCCAAATTTGAAATAGTTTCCAAGGCCTTGCCAACCCTAGCTGCATTAATATACAACGATGATGAAGAAATATTAACAGATGCTTGTTGGACTTTGTCCTACTTATCAGATGGCTCCAATGAAAATATCAATGCTGTCCTTGATGCTGGAGTAGCGGAACGGGTGGTGGAGTTGCTAAGCCATTGTTCTTTTTTAGTTCAAACACCTGCGTTGAGAACCGTTGGAAATATCGTCACAGGGGATGACCTCCAAACGGATGTCGTTGTTAAACTTGGCGCTGTGCAAAAATTATCCTGCTTACTTAATTCTTCAAAAAAAAGTATAAAAAAAGAAGCCTGTTGGGCCTTGTCCAATATCACTGCAGGAAACATTTCCCAAATACAGGCAGTAATTGACAATAATGTTATTCCGCAACTTATAAATATTTTAATGAAAGAAGATTTTGAAGTGAGGAAAGAAGCGGCTTGGGCAATATCGAATGCTTCTTCTGGGGGATCGGAGTCCCAAATTGAATACCTTGTGGAATGTGGGGCCATACACTCTCTGTCCAACTTATTAGATGTAGAAGATGCAAACATCATTTCTGTCACTTTGGAAGGACTGGAAAATATTCTCGAAATGGGAGAAAATAAAAAGTTAAGAGATAATTTACCTGCCAATCCTTATGTTCATTTTTTTGAAGAATGCGACAGCGTGCATAAAATAGATGCTTTACAGGATAGAAAGGTGGACAATATTTGCAACAAGGCTTGGAAAATATTGTACAAGTATTTCCCCTTTATCATTAACAACGAAATAAACAGCACGCAGATCACTCTCAACAATGTCTTCGCCAACAACGACGACGCGGTGCTCAATAAGGACTTTACGTTCGACTGATGGGCTTCTGCCAGGATGGCCAGGCGGGCCAGACGCGACGAACGCGACGAACACGACGAACACGAAAGACGCTTCTGTGCCACGCGCACCATTTATATTACATGTGCGTACCTGCGCTGCTGTGCCGGTCTACACCCCCGTACATACCCATATTCATGAAATCTCCCACGAGTACCACATCAAGTGTGTGCATTAATGCAATGCATCAACGTGTATACCCACGTCCCTTTGTACACGAGTAAAAAAGAGTCTCCCTTGTGGAGGCAATTCATCTCTGCGTGCGCCCCCTTTCATGGGCATACCCATATGCGTACACTAAGCTGTGTGCGTGTACAAGGGCCACGCAAAACAAGTGTTTTTTAAAAGGAAGAAAATGCATGAAGAGTACATAAAGCACATGCACAGGCATATATATATATATATATGTTCACATGTGCATGTTTATGTTTATACATTTGTATACTCATTGTGGGTTCCCATATGCCCAACGTTCACCTATCTACCACCTGCTCATATATCCACTGCATCGATGCAGCTCCATTTATGAGCGCCTAATGCATCCACAAAATCATCTCGTCATTTCCTACGCACCTCTTCACGCACTACCCCTTGTTGTTTACTCACTTCTTCGTGCACCACTTTCTCACTTTTTTCATTCACCCACTTCGCACTCGCATCCCCACTTTGCCCTCCATGTCCCTACACTGTTCCCTCCTTTTTTTAAAACCCTTTTGAAAACAAACATTCGTAACACAATAAAAGTGTGTATATATATAAGCATGCACATATATATATGTACATATGGATACCTTATTTTTTCATTTTTTTTTTTTTTTTTATGGTTTTAAAACATTTTCCTTATTACAATTTAAAAATTGAAACGCTCAAAAAAAACCTCGTATAATTTTTATAAATCATTGAGCAGCCGCATACGTGAGAAGGAAATGCCAACGAGCGCTCATTAACATTTTACCCGTTTGTGAAAATGGCGGAAGTGGACAGGGCCAACTTTTTTGCGGCGTCTTATGTACATAATAATTCTCTTGAAATAGCAGAAGAATTCACAACAGTGTATAATGGTTAAGCCCTTCCCGCACGGTGCTGGTGCTGTTCTTAAATTCTTTTTTTTTTTGAAGGGGGGATCCCTTTTTTATGTATTCAAACGGTGTCTTCCTCGTTGTGGAGACTGTCCAGAGCCTTATTTAGGCGAACTCAAATTGCGTTCCTTCTGGGCATGTTATTTGGGGCGGAAAAAGTGCTTAACGGGTAACGTCCACAAGAATCAATTCGGAATTTTTTTCCTTTTTAACATCATGCTTAATCGAAGGATAGGCAAAATCCTGCTGTACGATTACTCCTCACTGCGGTCTACAAATTGGAGTGCAAATACACCCAAAAAATGGGACAACGTAAAGTGTAAACGGAAAAAATCGCAAAAGGGGGAAAAAAAAAAAAAAAATTCTGAGGGAGAGTTCACATTTTAAACCCATCCGCTCAAGACATTTGTACCACCTTTTGATGATCCCCAGAAAGGCACCTTTTTATTTGAATTTGTTCTACACAACGGTCGATGTGCTCAATTTTTTAACAAAAAAGGCATCATGAATTTTTTTGCGAAACAAGTTATTTTTATCCCCTTAACAAGGCAAAAATTCACCCACTAAATGAGAAAATCTTGATCTTTTTTTTTTTTGTTCTTTTTTTTACCTTTTTCTCTCAGAAAGGACAAAAAAAAAATCAGACACAAGTCTCCCTCTCTGATACTTTGTGAAAGTTCTTCATCATAAACCTTTACATGCAGGGGGAAAAAATGGGCTATTTGAACATTCCAGCTGGCCAAAGGTGTGTAACATTCACCTGTCTACTTGCTCCTTCCTTTTATTTATTTATTTTTTTTTTTTTTTTGCTTATTTATTTTTACTCATTAAGCAAAACACAAATTGTTCTCGCCACTGTGAATGATTTCTCTTTCCTTAGATCATTTTGAAGGAAACCCTTTTGTTTATGTGCTTATATTATGTAAAAAAAAAAAAAAAAAAAAAGACAACAGTTTGATTCACTCTCCTTTTATGCTTTGTTAATTTTTTATTTTAACATAATAGCATTTTTTATTTTTCAAAGTCCACGCCGCACATGTTTCAAGCACGCGCGAGCTGTGCACACACTTGTACATATACATATATACTCATATACGTACTCATAGGAGCGCCTACGCAATTGTGGGCATTTTCGTAAAGTTTAATCCCCCCCTTGGCTTGTTCCCCCACATATAAAGATACGCCTCGCATAAATCGCCGCATCCCTTTTCCGCGCCACTCGTCACTCCACTGCCGATTCGCAGTTAAAGGTCAGTAACACCTGTCTGCAAGATCACGTCACAAAGCAAACTTCACCAGCAACAATGTCGAACCTCGCCCACTACTTGTGCCTGCTCGTGCTCCTACTGAGCACCCCCGTTCGGAGCCGCGGATACGTGTGCGACTTCTCCTCGTCCAAGTACAACCTGGACTTCGACGACTACTACGCAGATGTCACGTGCTACCACGAAATTGGCCAGGGAGACACCATCGGAGTGATCATCCCCAAATACAGGGACGGTAGAGAAAACACCAACATTTTAACCCAATGCTTTGAAGAAGTTTCATTAAACAAATCAGGAAACAATCCAGTGTCCATATACAAAATATTTAACAAGGATGAAATTGAAGTATCAGTTTCAAGTACGCTATACAACACAGAATATCTGTCCTCAATTTTAAAAATAAAAAATGTGGAAAAAAATAATTATATTCATTGTGTGTTTGAAAACAGAAATGAAAAAAATAAGGAAATCCACAAAGGAGTGGCAAAAATTGCAATAAAAAATTACCCAGTTCAAAATAAAAATTTAACAAACAAACATGTGGTTGACTTGTATAACCAACTGAATTTAAATGTAGACAATTCGAAAAGCAAATACAGGGTCACGGCTGAACCTGGACATATACTCTACATACTGGGGACCAAATTGGCCAATGGAAAAAATATTTATTTTGACAAAAATTGTCGTGTCCATTTTGAGCATATAGGAGATATTTACAAACATGTGTTTCCAATCATTAACGAAGAAGAGGTGGTGTACGACTGCCCCATGTACTATGATAACAAGGAAAAAAAAATCTCCTTAGGAAATTTGATTGTCACTTTTGAAGCCAAACCTCCAAGTATAAAATCCATCAGTAAGGACATTTTAAAAAAACATATAAAATATGACATTGAACAAAAACTGCATGTCCTTTTAAACGGCTCAGATTACACCATGGGAAATATGGACAGTGCAGACGGAGATCGTCCTCATCAATACATGGAACAGAGTGTAGAAATAAATGAGACGCAAACATCCAACCTTCAATCCGTTAACCTAAGCAAGGAACATTGTAATAATGATAAATGTGTAGATTTGTTTGAAAATTCAACTTGCTCTTCCGTTTGTGGAGGTGGATACAGACTTCGCGATGGCTATGATGTATTCTACGACATCCAATCGGTCATTCCGTGTAACCATGGGGATTGTACTCCTGAAGATGCAATTGAACCTCTTGTCATTTTCGCTTGGACCTCCATTGTTTTCTTTTGCATCATGGTTACCCTTCTGATCATCACCATTTACTCCCTCCTGCATGTCAGTAAGCAAAAGGTGGCCGACCCCTTCTACAACTACGACTCGAACATCAAGTCGTAGGACGCGTTGTGAGTCCCTAACAGTCCGTCGTCAGGTGTAAGGAAAAATAACATGTGGGGTAGTGACAACCAAAAGGGGGTGCACCCAACCCACTGGGCGCCCATCAAGTGATCAAAATGCCGCCAATTGGGGAACCAAAGTGCACGAAGCACAACCCGCAATACTGCCATTTTGTTTTTTTTTTTTTATCTTACCTTTTTTACACATTGAAAAAAAAAACAATTTTGTGCACATTTTGAAGGGCTTTTTTACGTTGACGAAGCGGGTGCCCGTTCATCTCTACCACTTTGTCTGCTTTGTTTTTCCGTTGATTTGAGTTTATTCGATTTTATTAGCCTCAATTTGTTTTCATTTTTTTTTTTTTTTTCTCACTTTCTCAACACTCTGAAAAACTGAGCACATTTAAAAGGATGTACATAACCTTATGGGGCATGCTGTAGGATAGTGTGAGGTGCGCTGGTTTAGGCCTCTTAACCGATCAAATGGACACACACCGTATTGGGGGTGGCACTTAACGGCAAAAAACGGTTTACGTGTGAATTTCGTGTGGAGGATTAGCACCCATATTTGGAGACGTATGCATATATGTTGACATGTATTCATTGATCCAGCATCCACCACGTTTCCGCTGAGATGCCATGGGCGAGGAAAGCCTTGCCTTTTTTTTTTTTTTTTTTTTTTTTTTCCGAACTAACAGCGGTAAATGCAAAGAGAGCATAAAATGCCCCCCAAATGTCGATGCCATTCCTACAGAGCATTGTAGGGATGAAAATTTTGCGGCCACAGTTTTTTCCCTTGCGCCCATTTGGCACACCTGCTGGGTGATTCGTTTTACTCAACTGTTTTACAATTTGTGAGCCATTGTATAGTATAATATGCTATTTTTTTTCTCTCTCATTTTTTCGCAACAATTTTCACCAGTTCTGCACACCATCTTCCATGCCCATGCCACGTGACAGCTTGCGAGCAGCCCTTCCTCCCCTGGCAACTCGAAACATAAAAACGCACAAATGAGGGGAACCTACCTATGGATATTCTACTACAGAACAAAGCACCTGCGGATTCAGGATTCCTTTCCTTTTTTGAAGCTGCGTGCTGAACAATTTGCAGACAATTTTGTGCGCAATTATGGGGACACCATTAATGGTGTAAAAAATGAGCTCAAAATTATGTGTAGTTTGTGTAACATGTCCATGAGGATGGTTCATGTATCCCTCTGCGAAAGTGCGAACTGCGGGGGTTATAGGACTGCCGATGGATGTGAGCCTACCTTTGAGCATAGCCACGAACATCGCCTCAGTTACAGCGGCAATAATGCCCCCGCGGAGAGCGCCCAACTAGAGCAAAATACACAACCCGCAAAAAACGGCCGTTCTAAATTAGCAACCTATCTAATTATTCACTACGTTAAAGAATATGTAAAATTTGTTGTCCACTCTTTACTTCATTTTTATTTTTATTTATGTGATACATTTTATCGCACCCTGTGTGTGTTGCCAAAGGGCTATTTGGAATTTCCAGAGCAGCTGGATTATTATTCGTCCATTTCGGACAACCTCTTGACCAGCTTTGTCACCATTTATAAAATCTATAAAAAAAGTAACTCTTCAGAATTTCGCTTTAAGTTAGATGAACTGGCATTTCTTGGTTCGGGATTTATTTACGACAAAAGAGGTACAAACATGTGCACAGCAAAAAAAAAAAAACACTTAGCGTGTGCAAGTGGGCAGCACATTTATACTTATTGTTTGCTCAAAGGGGGGACAAATTGCCCCTCAAAAAAAAGTACACCACGGGACCTAGTTTATTGAGCCCAGTATTGTCCGGACAACATTAACCGCTTAAAATGTTATGTCCCTTTTTATGGTAATTCTCCTCGCCATACCTTTTTTTGTGTTTTCCCCCATTTTTCATCTCGCGAAAAGGATACGTTCTAACGGCTGCGCATAACATAACGGTAAAGAAATGACGAGATAACACTGTGACGTCGTGGCGATGTTGCGACTTAGCAAGGTGTCCAAGTTGGCACTTGACAAAAAAAACGTACTCATAGCACTTACACCCATTTTGCCCATTCAAAAAAAAAAAACTCCCGAAGAATACAGAGGGAACCCTCCTTATCAAAAATGAAGACAACTTTTATGTAGCAACGGTGGCCGGTTTGCACAAGGGTAAACTTTTATACGTAGCACTCATGGAAGGAGAAACCAACTACCGTTGGAAAAATCTCCATTTAACAGCTGTCACACGGGTTGTTCCTGTGCCCATGTGTGTACCTCCGCACGTATACACACAAACACACGCGCGCACTTTTTTATACACTTCTCCACGCACCAACACACCAAATGTCAGAATCAGATATATGCGTCATGAAAATTAACTCGGAGGAATACTTTAGCCACATACCTCTAAGTAAGAAGCACAAAAATGTAATACGCGCAAAGGTCGTCTATTCATTGCACAATTCATGTCTAATGCAATTTTAAACATAGACCCCAGCAGGGAATTCTTGAAGCCCGGAGAAACTGTAATCACGTATGGACAAATACAGGTACTCATACTTTGTGTGTTTCCTTTTTTTTCTTTTTTTTTTTTTTTGTTCTCTTCCTCCTTATTTTGTTGCAACCTAACTGGGCTCCCACATCTGGACTAAAAAGTAACTCCATTTTACTTTCAAACATTTTTAGAATTTCGATAAAGGGACCTGTAGTATCGGTGTCGTAAATCAACCTAGACAGACATTCACCAAATTTGAAAACTTTTGTGAAAAGGAGAAAACCTGTTTGTACCCCTTTATTCAAATAAGCAATCCGATTAACAAGGGTTAGTATATTTCCTGGCAGCGGGGCCACACGCATGGAGTTTGCAGCTCACCCGAGTATACGGCACACCCATGTGAACTACTTTTTCGCACCTCTAATTTTAAGGCATGTCTGGCTCGCCACTAATCGACAAGCATGGAAATCTCGTAGGAATGATACAAAAAAAAATAGATAATTACGGGTATGCAATGAAGAAGCGCGTCGCAGAATGAACAGAAACACAATGTTTCCTCTTAGGCGCAATGCAATTTGGTGAAAAAAAAATAATAATAACAGTAATAATTTATGGCAATCCTCTCACCCTCATTTTTCGCATTTAATAAACAGGTTGGCGTTGCCCGTGAATATTTTAAAAAATATCACAACCCACTTACAACAGGAAGGGACATACAAGGAGCCATTTCTGGGTATTTAGTCGAAAAAATAAAATAAATACATAATTGTGTGCCAACGGGCACATGTACATGTACACACAGCAACCCTTCGTGTACACAACCAACCTCTGCATTGTCATCATAAACACCATCAGGAATTGTGTTGAGAGAAAAAGAGCAAAGTACCTCCGCAGTTTATAAAAAATGCAAAAATGGTAATGGCAAAGCACACGCAAATTTTCCTTTCATACACAAAAAAATATGTTGATCACCCAAGCAACACTTATTTGTGTCTCCTTTTTTTTTCATTCTTATGGCGATTTGGAGAGCAAAATTTTCCCTCGCAATGCCGGTCATGTTTGTGCACTAATTCATCCCCACCCGAATTCCCCTTTTTTAGAAGAACTAAAAATACAGGACGTTTTGGTTAATTCACCTGCGGACGTTGCCGCCATAACCAAAGGAGATATCATATTGACGATTAACAATAAGGGGATTAAAAACATTTGCGATGTTAAAAGGATAAGCAAAAGGAAAAAAAAAATACAATAAACAATTCTGCTTTTATGCCTATATACATTTATGCGTTTGAGCTTGTTTGGGGTATTTAGCCTCCGTTGAAAATTTGTGTTGAGGCAAGGTCAATTTTTTTTTTTTTTTTTTTTTTTTCAATTTTTATCCCTTTCCGTTATTTACTACTTTTTAGGTGCACGAAATTTTGAACAGCACATCGGATGGTTACATCACAGTCGACATTATCCGCCATGGAAAAAACAAAAAAATAAAAGTAAAAAAAAAAATATATAGTAAAAATAGAGCAAATAAGGGACACAAAAACGTGTTCACAACAGTGAATGGATGCGCGCTTGTCCCCGTTTTGTGTACCTTCAAAAGACGTGTGTTTGCCCTGCCGAGATAAACCTTCTTCCATTCATTTTTACATTAACAGTTTGTTCCTCCGTTCACCAGTTTTCAAATTGGTGAAGGGGGGGGAGCATATGTTTGTACGCGTGTGTATGTATATGTGTAGAAGTGCCAACTCGATAGTGTAATTGTGGCACGTAATGCATAGTACCATTTTGCGCCACATGTACACATTGACGTAAATTTTTTTATGATCACCGTTTGGCTACGCAGTGCATAACATAGAGCGGCCGCGTGTGTATGCTACACTTGCTCATATTTTGCGCTGCATACTCACTTCACCAATTTTTAGGTGAAACTGTGATGACCAGGAGTTTGTTAATCCGTTTCGTCGCTCAATGTGCCCTTTTTTTTTTGTAATCCCCAGCTTGGCACCAAAACATCTTCATCTTATGATAAATGCGAAGCGTAGTTAGATCACCTCTCTCCCTTTTGTTTTGGGTGTACTTCGTTAATGTGACTCGTGTGTTTTGTTTTATTCCCAAAAGGGAAATCACGAAACTTGTGACAAGCTCAAATTTCCGCCTTTTTGAAGGTAACCTTTTTGGGGGCAGGATGCACATAAATATATTTCCATCTGCTGCATTCCCTTTGAACCTAATCGTTCATGTACGAATCCCTTACTTGTCCTTTTTTACACCGTCGCTCCCCTTTTTAGACATTAAAAAGAAAGAAGACCTCGAATATAAGCCTTTCAAAAATATCAGCTTTAACAAGCTTAAAACCAATTTGAAAAACTTTCTTGTAATCAACAAAAAGTTTAACATATCGGATGTCAAGCATGTTTCCTTTTTAGGTAAAAAAAAAAAAAACAAGCAATGTGAGTAGAAGCGAGCGTACACTTGTGCATATCCCGAGGTGATCACCTTTCCTTTGCTAGTATCACATTATGTATCTTCCCACATTTTGTGCGTCTTCGTCTTCACCATTTCTGTTTCATCATTTTGTGTGATTTCCCACAAAGTGGTTCTACACTCCTTGCCGATGGTTCTACCAGCAACAGCTAACAGGCAATATGTGTGTCTTTCCATCCCACGCCCCCCGTAGGAAAATTTCATAATTACGAGAAAATTGAGAACTACGGCGTCAATGAAATATGCATACTTGGCCGGAGCAACGTAGGGAAATCAACCTTCCTGAGGAACTTTATAAAATATCTTATCAACGTAAATGAGCATGCAAATGTGAAGGTGTCCAAGAACAGTGGGTGCACTAGGTCGATAAATTTATATTCTTTTGAAAATGGAAAGAAAAAGAAGTTGTTCATTTTGACGGACATGCCTGGCTTTGGCTATGCTGCAGGAATAGGCAAAAAAAAAATGGAGTTCTTAAGAAAAAACCTAGAGGACTACATATTTCTGCGAAATCAAATATGCCTCTTTTTTGTTCTTATCGACATGAGCGTGGACATACAGAAGATTGACGTGTCCATAGTGGACGCCATAAAGTATGTACAACTTTTGCTAGCGATACGTTTTGCGTATTTCACCCATTCTCTCCTCATATTTCGCTCATCATGTTTCATTTTTCACCCCCACACAGACAAACGAATATACCGTTCAGAGTCATCTGCACGAAGAGCGACAAGTTCAGTGCAAATGCTGAGGAACGCCTTCAAGCAATCAAAAATTTTTATGAGCTTGAGAAAATCCCCATACACATTTCGAAATTTTCGACGCACAATTAGTAAGCCTTAAAAAGTGTGGGACGCGCTGTACGGCGTTCTTTTTCTATATTGCGATTTTTATCAATTGGTGTTTTCTCGCATTTGCGACTTAGGAGAACGAAAAGTTTGTCATTATGATCAGTCGCTTAAGGGCGCCCATTTCTACACGTGCGTTTACACATTTTTTTCTTTTTTTTTTGCAGCATAAATATTTTCAAAGAAATTCAGCACCACTGTAATTTGGACACCCCGTGAAGGCGATTGTTTTTTATGGCTGCCTCGGGCCGTGTTGACCAATAAAGTTTGGGTTAAAAAGGGATGCACAAAGGGAAAAAAACATCGGGACGGGAAGAGCAAATTGACTTCAACACAGACGAATGTATATATGTTGTGCGATTGTGCGCTAACGCGGTGGTGCGCCTGGCCCTCCAATTTTTTTTGAGCGCACCTGCGAGGGATGCACCGCTAGAGTGGAAGTTTACTACGTGCGATTTTTTTTTTTTTTGTAGCAACTTATTTTTCATTCATCTTGTGACCGCGCATCGCGGCGCATGCAACACTCACGGATAGACCTCGCCTCACGTGAAGTAATTCAGGCCGCCCTTGTACATGTCCAAGATGTTCAGCTGGTCCTCCGTGAAAACCAACTTGTACTTGTACTCCCATTCGTCCTTATGGGTCCTCAAAAAGTTCTGGATGCACTTCTCTATCTCCTTCTTTATGATATGCACCTTATTATTTGACATTTTTGCTACGCTCATCAAAATGTTGGGGAGCCATTGGGGGACATGATTCGGAAACGAATTGATAACACTGATGAGGGCGTAAATGGCGACCGTTTTTTTCTTCTCCAGCTGTTTGCTGTTACTACTCGTTTCTATACTCTCCCCTTGTGATGACGGTAATGTGCTTTTCTCATTGGCAATTTTTAAAAAGTATTGAGAAATGTTCTGGACTGTCTGACTGTCGTAGAAACAAAGCACAGAGGACAAAATGTCACGAGACAAATTCTGAATCTCAATATAATTATCAACTAGCAAAGATATGAAGACATTTAGGAGGAAGGTGTTTTCCGTTCGGCTGTAAAAAAATATGCAATAGTACGCATGGAAGTAAAAGCAAAATTGTAATACGCAATTGCGAATCTTCCAGTTGCTTTTGGTTAGCAAGTGGCTTAACTTGTTTATGAATAAATTCCCCATATTATCTTGGAGTAGTGAATCGAAGCTACTAATTAGTTCTGGTGTGGCTATTACGTAGTTATGGTCTTCGTTATATGTGGCACATGCGTCTCCTATTTCCCCCGCCCGGTCCGAATAGCTGATTTTTTCAAACTCAAACAAGTAGAGCGAAGGACACATGAAGCAGTTGACGGCTTTGTTTACAATCTCATTGATAAAGTTGTCGACGAGCTGGAAGGACAAAATAAACATCTTCAAAAATGGAATGCTCACATTATTTAACACGTACATGCTTCTAATCGAAAAGATAGTAATGGTAATATAAGCTAGGGTTTCCAGTGTGTAAATAAATTTAGACTGTTTCGACAAAGTCTCCTGGCCTTGAAGGTATTCAATAACCTCACAGGCGCTTTTGTACATATACATTAATATCCTAAGGTACATGCGTTTCAAATGGGCATAATATCTATTGTCGTGAAGTACGTAGAGTAAGTAGGCTAAGAGATCCCCTACCACTTGCCTAACCGTTATGTTATCATTATCAATTAATTTTAGAAACTCCATTAGGTGGTCATCCATTAGGTGAATGTTCTTGTGCATACTGTACATAAGCATAATGCTTAAGAGCTGAGTTTTCTTTTTGAAAATTAAATTAGAGGTGTCTTGAAAATTGAAACACAAACAAAACTTAAACAATTTTTCGTACTTGTCAAGATCCTTCTTCTTTATGTTAATAAAAAGTAGGTGAAAATAATACATCCATATGTTATACACATCCATATTTACAACAGCTATTTCTTTTTCCAGTAATGAAATGATGCTTTCCAAAATTGAATCTGCTGCTTCTCTCCTTTTTAACTTTCTCAAGGAAAACAGTAAAGGGCAGACTAACGAAATGAACGTAGATTTGTACTCGTTGTCGGCATGCGCATCTTGTTGCAGTTCCTTCAAATTGTGGATAACTCTCTCGAAAAAGCTAAAATGGGCACACATATCCCCGTTGTTTCTACTAGTTTGTTCTTCACCGAGTCCGTGCACATCCCCATCCCCGTCGTCCTGTTTCTTCACTTCGTTGTATGGCTGTACTGTGTGCACCAATCCGAGTGTACCTTCATCTCCACCTCCCACCTCCTCATCATACGCATTCTGGAGATTAACCAAAAATTTGAAAAACTCATGGTAGTAGAAAAAATCCTTCACGTGTGTCTCGCTAATGTGAGCAAAACCCTTAAAAGATTTTTGCATCTTCGATAAATTCACAATGATGGCATTTATGCTATTGCTCTTTTTCTTGCTCTTCAAATTTTTGTATATGCAGACCTCCACAAAATTGTCGTACACATCTGGGCACCTGAATACCTTCATTATGTGGGCAGGCACGATACCTCTATCAACGTTTCTGTTGAAGTATTTTAAAAACTTAATAAATCCGTAATAAGCTAGGTTATACACATTCACATTTTTTTTTATGATCAAATTTTCTAGCAGGTAACTAAAATAGAATTCGCTGTGATTGAGAATTACAAAGTTCTCGTAACAGATGAGGAAGGATAAAATGACGATTTGCGCGTAGACGTTATTCTTTTTTTCGCTTTCCGCCTTTAGAAATAAAAATAATTCGTTCAGACTTTTTTTTTTTTTTTTTCTTCCCCTACGGAGCTAGGCTCCCGATTTTTTATAAATCTGCTGTTAATGATGGCATACACTAGCTTCATGCACTTTAGGGTTATTTCATCCTTCTGCATTTCCAGTCTTAATATGTTTAGGATAATTTTGATGTACTTCTTCAGGAGCTGCAGGTCGGTGCTGATCTTCTTTATCAGTCCAGAGTTGCTCGTTATGATTATCAGGATTCCGTTGAAGCAGCTGAGGCACTTGTTCTCGAAGTAGTCATGGTTGTTTAGCTCTCCTAGGCTCTTCATGCTGCTGAGCTTGCTCAGGCTTCCGCTCTCCACAGGGCCATTCGTCTGGTCATTCGTCGGGTCATTCATCCCCCCATGTGTGCCGGCGGGTAGCCCCTTCTCCTGCTCGCTCTTCACCAAGATGTACAGCTGGATGTAATTTTTTAGATAAAAGGAGCATATTTTGAGAAAGGGAATTTTGATAATCTTAAAAGTGGGCAAAACGAGCTTCATGGTGCTCTGAGCATAAGATCGGACTTGAGAGTAAATGGACAAATTTGTGAAAAATAAAATATTGCACAGCTGTTCACGGTAACCCTTAAAGCAGTAATTCTTTTTCCTTTGCTTCAATCTTTCATTGTAAAGGCATAACACGTTATTAACGTACTGACTCTTAATGATATCATAGTTGTAACTATACGGGTACATATTGTAGGTGAAGGACAGCACGCTGTTAATATATTCATTGTACATAGTCGTGTTAGGACTCTCGTTACATTTTAAAAGTAGAAAGTGTATGCACTTGATAAATTTTCTCTGCATTTTTGCATCTGCTTTAATAGTCTTCTCCCTATTATTAATAATATTTGTGAAAAAATCTTCTTTTAACTTTTTCAACTCATTTTTATCTATCAACATTTGCTTTGCGTTTACATCGTTAACACTATTTTCACTATTCACTGAGCTGATGGAAGATTTGTGCTCCAGTTTATCATCATTAGGATTGTATCTAGCATATAAGGACATGCTCAAAATTTGCTTGGGTATCTTCAAAACGTGTAAAGATAAAGTAACGACAACTTCGCTCATGTACACATACAGGTAGAAGGAAAGCTTTGTATTCACCACATGGCACTTGGCTAAGAGGTTATTATAATTGTACCTTTCATCTGGATATAAACAACTAAGTGGTTTAACAATGCATTTAATTATTTTGTAAATTCTAGAGATCACATTGGAATGGTTTAGAGGGAATTTCCAATTTATTTTTTTTTCCTTTAATTTTCTCTTCTCTACGTATTTTATTAGATTGGGGGTTGACACTGGGACATCACACTGGATTATCAAATCGAGCACATAGTCGAGTAGAAAGTACGTGAACTTCTTCCCCATTTTTACATTTTCCTTTGATGGGGTTTTCCATTTTACAAGTTCATCCGTGTTGAATACCTGTCCTGCCATTCCTCCATGGGCACAGTCCCCCTTAGCTGTCCCTTCTTCACCATTGCAGGTGGTGTGCACCACTTGACCCTGTTCAAACGCATTATTTGATGCTTCCCCATTTCTCGTATTGTTTAGAATGTACCAAGGGATTCCCCACCCACCCAGGGTACGAACTTTCTCTTGTGCACTAATATTTTCTTCAATCTTAAAACAGGAGTATTCCTTCACCGATAGAGAAAAATTGATCTCCAGAAATCTATACATAATTTTGCAAATGTACTTAAAGGCAACATTGTTATCGTCAACGATATATATTTCGATAAGGTTGTAAATATCCTCCAAATTGATGTATTCATTCTTGGCTCTTCTGATTAGGTTTGACAAAAAATGCAGGTAGCACTTTACCGTGTCGTCATTGGCGTACTCGTTCTTCGAGTAGGTGAAATATTCCTCCTCTTGTTGCGCAAGGTGTGTTCCATCGGACGCTTCCATCTCAGGTACTACTCGCTTTTTCTTCTTCTTAGTGATGAGCTTTTTATAAAACGCGTTAAAAAGAGTGTCGTATATTTTTTTGTTATTTACCAGGCCAAAGGCCAGCGGAATGATGGACAATGACTTGGCATTTTCCTGATCAATATTGTTTAAAAATTTCTGACACAACTCATACACAATATCGTGATCTAAATGAATAAAAAGAGAAATGAGTGTGGTCTTCAATCCTGTGTAAATATCGTTGCCCACTTTGGTATCTTTCTTTTCTCCATTCATTTTTTTGGTATCTTTACTTTTCTCATTTTTAGTAAATTTTATAAAGTACAAAATTTTATCAAAAAATTCATGGATCCAATAGCATAGATAGTCTACTAATTCTTTCCTCTCTTTCATAAGTTCCTCGACCTGTTCATCATTTAGCCAATACAAAGTGTACACCTGACTTCCTTCCATGCTCATAAATTTTTTGTACTCTCTCACGGCAATCTGCAAGTCGCCCCCTTTTCCTGTTCCTACATTGTCAATTTTCACAATGCAAATGTAGGAAAATAAGATGCTTAGGAAGGAAAAGATGGTGAAGCTTTTATACACATCGCAGATATCAATACCCATACTCATAACGGAGAGCAGATCTTTCAAATGGCTAGCCTTATATCTAATCAGCAATGGTAATATTAGGCATAGGGACAAAAGACAGTTACAAATTTGGGTTGAAATGTTCACATTGATGAGGCATTCTAACATTTTCTTTACGAAAATATCCAGGCAGTTAATGTCCACTACGCATATATGCTTTAGGATATTTTCGAAGAGGCTAACTCCCTTGCTGCTCTTGGGAAACATTCCCTGCACTGCTAACTGTGTGAACTTTTCGATGACGAACTTTTTGTCTTCCTCAGAGATGAAGTAGTTCGAGACATAATCGTCTTCTTCGCCATGCAGGTTGATGGGAGTGTCATTATGGTAATGCCCACCACGAACTTTCATCCGTTTCAAATACAAACTCTCCCTCTTTAACTTCCTAATGAAGCAAAACAGAAAGGTGTTTATGAACAGGTTGATATTCCCAAGATGCTTCCCCACACTGGAAGGGTGTATGTGCGGCATGAACAGACAAGTAATAATGTTAAAAAATTCGTGTGTATCTAGGTCTTGAAAGAGGGAAGATATATTTCTTTTATTTTCTTTTCCTTCTCCACATTGTAGCCCTTCTTCACCACCAATTGTCATCTCATCAAAGGTGCTTATATTAAAATTTTCGTCATTCAAAAAGGAGAGAAAAGTTTGCAGTAACTCTTTCTCCCTCATCTTTGCCTCCAACTCCTTTTGCTTGACTTCCTCCGCACTCTTTCCCCCAGCTGCCTTCCCCTTTCGATACATTCTATTGAGTAAAAAAACGAATGTCTTCGAAACTGTTTTCACAACACTATCATCGTCATTAATCAACAAGTTGTAATCATCTGGAATGTATTTTTTGGCGGAACTTAACTGAACATTACAAGGTAATTTGATATAATATAGGAACAAGAAAAAGAGCAGCCTTACTATTTCCTTCATTTGCTTTTCCAAACTAATGTTATACATATACGCATATTTTAACCCTTTGTAGACAATTCTAACGAAGGCATAATTGATACTGTGCCAGTTGTACCGTTTTAACTTCCTGTAGAGATAGAGAGCCTTTTCATATTTTATTAACTTAAAACATAAATCATCAGAGCCCAACTGACTTAGAACTACAAAGTTTAAAAACACCGTGTTATATCTTGGACAAATTTCTAACTTCTCAATGGGATGTGTGGCTAGGTCTACCTTCTGCAGGATCTGTTCTTCGGCCATTCCAACAAATGTGTTTACCGCTTCCCCATGTTTGTTCTTCATGTAATTGTCGTCCAGTACCACTATGCTGTTGGTGCGTCGGTTCAGTTCGGAGTTAATGGCAAAGATGGTACCATCGTGTGGGTTGTTGCCATCCCCCTCATAGGGGCAATTATCATTATGTGTTCCATCCGCGATACCGTTTTGACCCGGTCCCTGGGCGCATTTTGCAACCCGGATTGCGCATCCCATAAGGCATTCAGCCCTCATATCCACGTACTCCTCATATTTGCAGGAAAACATATTATTTAACGAAAAATCAAAAAGCAAGTTATGCACATCAATGTTATAATAACAAAAGGGCCTCAACATTGCCAACAAATTTATAACAGATGTGATGAAATTCTTGTAGGCATTGTGACTATACTCATCCTGCTTCCTAGAACTGTTACTCAGATAATCATAAAATAAGCTAAACAGGTATTTATAATCAATAATGTTAAATATACACTTTTGAATATATAAACGAAAGCTTTCATCCTTTCCATTAATAACAATTTCTTCATTAAAAAATGAACTGCTGTTTTCATCTCCCCTTTCGAAAACACCATTAATAGATAGGTAATACCGCTCTCCAGGCATATGTGGCTTGTTCTCATTTATGGTGGTACTGTCCACATCACTTGGGTTTTCATTTATGTACTTGTATTCATCGTAGTAGTGATCACTAATTCCTTCATAGGAATTGTTCGTCACATCACTGCCGTTTCCTTCATCATCATGCGCAGTGCTACCCACACCCTCCACTTGCACAAAACTACTCGCTTCTTCATCTTTACAAATGAGTCCCCTATCATACTCAAAAAAGTAGTCGTCTAAAATGTGACTTTTAATATTGTCTAGAATTCCAGAAATGGTTTGGCAAATATAGGACTTTAAATTTGGACTTATATTTTTATTGTGCAGAGAGTACCACAAATATTTAATCATAAAAATGTAAAAGTGAAAAGATTTATGTTTCGTCGTGTTGATGGTTTCATATAAGTTGTACAGCTTGATCACTAAGGTCACATTGTAGGAGTTGTTTTTTTTAAGCGAAACTATTTTTCTTATTTCGCATAATATTTCGTACTTTTCCTTGTTCACATTTTCCTTGATTTTTTTCGGCAGAAAATTGCTGTAATCGTTTAGCTCCCTGAACGTATTCAGCATCATCGTTGGCCTACGAACTTTTCTACAGGTCTAATGCGGTGAATATATTTCTTTATTTTGTACTTAAATTGGGGCTTCTTTCCTATACATTCTGCGTGTCTGCGTAAATACCTTCGCGCGAAACTGTGCACTTACGTTTGGTAGTTTCTGTGTGGGGGTCGGGAGGACGCGTAGGGAACTATCTGCAACTTATTGTCCAGCAAAAGAGAGTATCCTCTCCGTGCGACAGCAGTTGTGCATGTAGAGGTGTTATGTCTATTTTTATTTCAAAAACGTTCTAGTACCATCGCAGGGATGTGAAATTGTTATCACCCCGGTGTGGCACCTTTTTGAGCGGCAGCTATCGATGATAACAACTGGTGCCAGTTGGTAGCAACTCGTACCAATTGAATCTAATCAGTGTTAACACACGCAAATCGTTAGAAACTTGCTCTGTATTGGGCACTTTTCGTAGGGCGGCACTTCTTCTATAGTTAGACTACACAGGGGTGCGCACAACAAATTATTCTTCGGTTCCGCGAATCATGAGATTTTTGCCCCCTTGGTAGAATTTAGGAAAAATAAAAATGGGCCGTCCTCCCTGGTAACATTTCTTGTACGTACGGAATACGAATATTTTCTTCTTCCCTTTTCCTCCTGCACATAATTTTATCACCAGATCTGCTATATTCTGTCCTTGCGATCTCTACTATGAGGCGAACGCGCGTTGTACACCTACATTAGTACATATGGAAAATGGCACATGTGTGTGAACATTTGTGTTGACAAACCCACGTTAACGTTTAAACATGTGCATCAGCTATTGTATGTATAAGCGTATGTGCATGCTTTTATACGCGTTTCCATCACATGTACTCATCCTTGTGTTTTTTTTTTTTTTTTTTTTTTTTTATTACCTTTCTTTTTTTGAGCTTAAATGGTCAGTACCTGCCTCCTCCTTTTATTGTATTATTATGTTAGGATATTATCCCTCTAACTAAAATATTTTTGTATTTTTGTTCTTGCCAATGGTTATAAATAATTTCTATCTCTGTGAAAAGTTTTACTTTATTTATATGCAATATATATATTTTTGTCGATCAAAGAGTTCCACTTTCCTTGTATTAACAGAATTTTTTCGTATTCTCAATTTATTTCCTTTTTAGTGGCCATTTTATATCGCCTAGTGTACTCTTTAATTTGTTGCCCTATGTAGTATTCAAAAGTGTTTTTTTTTTTTTTTTTTTTTTTTTTTTTAAAAAAAAATGAAGAGTAAAAAGTAACTTGCCCTGTAAAGCGAGCGGAAGGTACCAAAATATTTATGCGTATATATAACTTATTTTACATAGAACGGGGGAATAAAAAAAAAAATATGGTGCCACGTTATCCTAACTGCAGCATGCTGTGTGGGTGAGAAATTATTGTTTGAACTATTCGAGTTAAAACCTTTTGTTATTGCTTTTTTTACGACTTTGTTAAAAAAAATATACAAACGGGATACTTGAATGATGAGAAAAGTTGAGGGGTGAAATATTGTAAGGTCGAAAAAAAACGTTGCAGAGGAGGGTAACTAAACCATATGGCTGGAGAACTTATAACTTCTGATCAAAATAGAGAGCAATAGGTTTTTACACCGCTTGGCATCTACATGCGGGAGTTAAGCCTTATCTTATGTGACACAACTGAGAAATTGACCTTATCTCAAACGCTTCGGAAATTAAACTGTCCCCCGGTCGGGGGTCGGCCAAGGGTGGCGATTTTACTGACCCCATTTTAGACCACTCACTTAAAGAAGAGAAAAAAAAAATTCATTGCAGTAGAAAAGATCAACGTGTTCTTTGCGCTATGCGCATTTGTACAAACTGCGGTTTTGCAAAATGGAAGGCATATAACATTGCTCATCATGTGTATGCTTAGGTATTCATTTGTCTCTCTGCTCGGCTTGCTCAATCAACGCTGTGTGTGTATAAATGCGTCTCTCCTAGTTAAGCTCAGTTGTAAGAAAAAGAAAATGCCCCATGAATAATGTGTACACCAGCGCTAGTATACCTCTCTTACATACAGTGATGGCTTATACGGCAAACAAAGTGCACGCCAAGAGGTTCTTTTCCTGTTCTGCTGGATAGTTCTCATTTTTGCTGTATTTTAGGGGAAAATATATTATCCCCCCTGAGCCCTTTGCAATTTCGACATAGTATACATTTAACAAGCCATTTTTACGTAGCAGTAATACACTTCCTCTTCAGTTTCCCGCTAATTAAAAGAAGTGCCTTGGGCAGTGCTACCGTCGTCATCGAAGAGGAAGGTGTAGAGTAGGTGACTTTTCCCTTTAACATAATTTTTTTAGTGCGTCCCGGTTGGGTGCCACGCTCAACGTCGTTTTCGTTACACTTATTTTTAAAATTTTATTCGAGGGCGAAAAGCAACCTTGTTTTTGTTTTTCCTTTTTTGTTCCTTTTTTTTCCAGTTGTCGTATTATTGCGTTTTTTTTTTTTTTTTAATTTGCGAACATATCGAGTGTGCCATTAGGATAACTATGGGGCCTCTCCCTTTTTAATGTCAGCATCGCGTTAGGATTTGTTCATAAAAAGGAGGATACCCCTTTTGTCATCTTTTTTCATGGCCAACTCTTCTAGCACACTGTGGGAACGCCATTTGGGGGCTACATAGAACAAGAACCATACATATATACGCAAAAGCGAAAATACACACATGGGCATATATGCCCATACATACATGTGCTTGCTTGTTGCTGCTGCCCACGTCCCCGCCCACCCCCAGTAACCATGATGAAGCTCCTCAGAATCAGAAAGGCGCACTTCAGCACGGACGTTAATGTATCCAACTTGCTGAGGAAAAAGGCAATTCTGTTCGAAAATGTGAAAAGGGAAAATTGCAAAAAAGAATTAATTCTGGATTATTTCAACATAAAAGGAGTGAAACTGAAAAAAAATGACATTCACATTATGACTAACATTTTGTGTAGACCGACTGGTAGGATAATGATTTTGACTGATAATATGAAGAAGCAGAATTTTAACTTCGATTTTGGGTCCCTCTCTGGGGGGACTGAACATTTACCATTGGATGAAAAAACAGTGAGCCAGGAATCTGGTCAAGATTCGGGTGACCCTCCGAATAGTAACAACTCCAACACCGCTAACGAAGTGGAGGATACCCCCAGGTGTGATATCCAAGGGGGGGACAAATCGAGTGTCCAGCTTAGGGAACACAACCATGTGAACGCTGACAGAGAGAATGACAAAACGCAGGAAGAAGTAGAAGCGGAAGAATATTATCCTTGCTCCAATGTGTGGAATAAAAATTTAAAAAATTTATTCAAGGAATGCAAAATTCACCTATGTGATGATTTCGAAATAGAAAAATTTGTGGAAGAGTGCGAACGGTTTTTACGATTTACAGAAGATATCAAAAGAGTAGCAAAGTTTGAAAATTTGGACAAAATAATTACCATTATAAATATTCCCAATTGTTATGGAAGAAAGGAATTGGCACAAATTATTTACGACTGTGCTAAGATTAAGGTAAAATTAAAAAACATCATTTTCAGATTTAAAAAAAATGGCATACAATCGGACTGTGCCTATGTCCTGTGCGATAGTGTGAGTGATGGAAATATTTTAATTAACAAAATGCAGGAATATCCTGTTGCTAAAAAATATTATTTACGAGAATTTTTTGGAACTTGTTTTTTGTATGCTTCCAAAAGTAACCTTTTCCTGAGCTCTGAAAAACTTGATTACGTGACCATTTTTTCAAAGTATAAAATATTCACCTGCGGATGGCATAAGGACATTTCCATAAAGGAGTTTGAAAGTTTTCTTATCACTCTTAAAATATTTCCCAAGAAAATTATAAAAATTGACTATCGCAGGGGGGCAGCCCAGCAGGACCACTCCGCAGGCAACTCCGCACAACAATCGGAAGAGCAGACAGACTGTAATTACCAACTCAGCCCCGTGGATCCCCATCACATTTTAATAAGCATCGACGAGGTGGACTCCGCCGCGGATGGTGCGGACCCCACTAACGACCCACAAGACACCAATACATCCTCGTTTATTTTATTTTTCGAGAATATGCGAATGACAAAAAAGGTTTTCACGAAACTGGAGAGACTGAAAAAGAAATGGAAAATATCGGCATCCAAAAACTTCTACGCATACCCAAAGACGGTACGAAAAAAAAAAAAAAAA